>NW_005871502.1:682320-701159 GCF_000147115.1 Myotis lucifugus
GGTTTGCGCAGGCGCGACGGGGGAGGTGGGGTCAGGTGGACGCGGGGAAGTGACAGGTGACGGACACGGGTGGTGAGTGAGCGCAGCGCCCCGGCTGCTGGCGTTAGGGAGGGAGGGGTCTTCCTCCCACGTCACGGGGACTCAGGCCCCCGTTTCCGATCATTGCATTTCAAGGGAGTGGCTTTGAGGTCCTTGAGCAAGACAAGGCTGGAGTGTAGGAGACACACACATGCGTCTGCGAGGGCCCGAGGAGGGGTTCGCAATTGAAAGCCCGTTTTAGTAAGTACTCTAGAGAGAGACCAGGAGCACGTTGAACTCATCCGTAATAGTGTCAACAATAAAAATAAAGTTCATAAATAAAAAAATTTAAAAGAGCGATCAGGAGCCTGTCATCAGGTGCTGGCTGGAACGAACAGTAAATTTCTTAGGACAGTCCTGAGCTTTCCCTACCAAACTCAAAAGGGACGAGGTCATCCCAGGAATTCACCGCAGGCTGCTGAGACCCTGGTTAAAATTTGGGCAAGTTTCTTGGTGCAGGGGTTTGGGAGGAGGGACCCTGCCAAAAGTTTTGACAGTTCTCACCAACACATTTCCTACAACATGAAAGGCTATTTCTTTTCTTTTCTTTTTATCCTCACCTGAGGATCTTTTTTTTTTTCCATTGCTTTTTCAGAGAAAGTGGAAAGGAGGGAGGGAGGGAATGGCAGAGAAAGGGGGAAAAAAACATGGATATGAGAGACATATCCAATGTTTGCTTCCCTCATCCCTTGGGGGGGGGGGGGGGGAGGGCAAAGGGAGAGGAAGCAACCCAGGTACCAGTCCTGGACCAGGAATTGAACCTGAGACCCTTCAGAGCCCAGGCAGATGTTCTAACCACTGAGCACACTGGCCAGAGTGAAAGGCTATTTTTTTCTTGTTTCCATCTAAGACAGTGGTTCTTAACCTTCCTAATGCCGCGACCCTTTAATACAGTTCCTCATGTTGTGGTGACCCCCCAACCATAAAACTATTTTCGTTGATACTTCATAACTAATTTTGCTACTGTTATGAATCGTAATGTAAATATCTGATGTGCAGGATGTATTTTCATTGTTACAAACTGAACATAATTAAAGCATAATGATTAATCACAAAAAACAATATGTAATTATATATGTGTTTTCCGATGGTCTTAGGTGACCCCTTTGAAATGGTCGTTCGACCCCCAAAGGGGTGGCGACCCACAGGTTGAGAACCGCTGATCTAAGAGATGTTTAAATTCTTACAAGACTATACCTGCCAACAGCTTATTCCAAACTGAGATAAGGCTGTAAAGATGGAGTTTGATCCTACTGCAGAAAATCTCAGTAAAACATTTAGTCATCTTCATTTTAATAATTAACTTTTAGTATTTACTGTATTGCCTTAGGTTGCTTTTTTGTCTACACAGTGAAAGATGGTGGGAGCCAGAATACCTTAGAATAATTCCCTTCTTCTGGAGGGACAACAGTAAATATA
Source organism: Myotis lucifugus (assembly GCF_000147115.1). NCBI lineage: Eukaryota > Metazoa > Chordata > Mammalia > Chiroptera > Vespertilionidae > Myotis > Myotis lucifugus. Next base: position 683,818 of record NW_005871502.1, read on the forward strand.
ATAGCCTCATAAAAATAATTTTGTTTTTACCCTCTTCCGTGATATATTCCATTTTTGTGTGCTTTTCCATAATCTTTTAACACGTTTCACTTTGGAGGACTAAAGTAGTAAAATATACATTTATTTTTTTATTCCTCACCCAAAGACATTTTCGTTAATTTTTAGACAGGGAAATGGGGGAGAGAGAGAGAGAAACATCAATCTGAGAGAAATAGCGATGGCTTCCCTCCCACACCTACCAGGGCCTGGGGTCAAACCTGAAACCCAGGCATGTGCCCTGACTGGGAATTGAACCTGTGACCTTTCAGTGTATGGGAGGATACTCCTACCAACTGAGCCACACTGGGCAGGGCTAAAATATTAATTTTTAAAGACATTTGTAAGCACTTTATATAAATTTCATTCACTAAAAATGAAAATTAGAAATAACCAGATTGTGTTCCATTAAATATCTTAGGGAGGGCAATTTGGAAGACTAGATTTAGTATCTAGTGAGATAAAAAATAAAATCTGGATTCTTTGTTTTCATATCACCAACAAGTAAGCCTGAGCAGTTTATAGGTGTCAAGACTATAGTTCAATTTGGCTGTCCTATCCAGATCACATGAAGACTTGGAAACAGTTTCTTATTGAAAAAAAATTTTTTGCCTGACTGCAATTTCTGTTGTTTTGATTGGGGTTTTTTTGTGTGTGTGATGACTAAGTATATGCAAAATTACTAAAGATTTAATTATGTCAGTTCCCACAATGCTAGCAATAACCTTTTAGACTTCTGGATGTTATAAGGAGTCTTTGCTAGTAATAGGTCCTAGTGCTAGTTTCTCCACTAGCTATATGACCCTGAGTAAGAACCAAACTTTTAAACTTTCACGGTCCTAAACTTCTTTTCTTTGGAGTTTTGTCATCTGTGGAAAGGGGTAATTGGATTAGCCCAATTGGGTGGTTTTCAACCGGGGGTAAACTTATCCCCAAACCCCACCGCAGAGGACATTTGGCAATATCGGGAGATGTTTTGGTTTTTACCGCTGGGCAAGGAAGCATAGTGAGAGTAGGTGCTACAGGTATCTGGTATAGGCCAGGGATGCTGTAAGCATCCTAAAATGCAGGGGGTAACCATACACACAAAGACACACAGCAAAGGATTCTTCTACCCAAATGTCAGTAATGTTGAGGTTGAGGAACTCCACTACCAAATTCTGGGGTCCTTGACAGTTTTAAAATTGTGAGCTGATTTATAGTTTTGTATTGATAATCATTCCACATCTCGGTTGTGTACTAGACTGGCTGTTCATAAAACTATGAGCTTTGACCAAAAAATGGCCATCAGATGGCATTCAGAGAGTAATGAAATCTGTTGATTTAGGATTGAGACTATTCACTAGGATTTAAAAAACAATATGATTTATTTCAGTAACTCTTCAGTTAACTGATACTTAACAAATGGTAAATATTTTATATGTTATACTCTAAAACAGTAGTAACAGGCCCTGGCTGGTTAGAGCATGGGCCCTGGCACAGAAGGGTCTCAGGTTCCATCCCAGTCAAGAGCATGTGCCTGGTTTGCAGGTTCGATCTGGACCCCAACCTGTTGGATGCAGGAGGCAACCAATCAAAGTGTGTGTCTCTCTCCCTCCCCCCCCCTTTTTCCCCAAGGGGAAAATATCCTGGGTTGAGGATTAACAAAAACACTAAGATTCAATATATTTTTAGTTTAGATATTTATAAAAGCCTTAAATAATTGACAACTAAGATTACATGGACAAGAAGAGAAAAAAGTGTTGCTTGTTACTTAACCAGTATCTTATTTTTCTTTAAAAACTTTGTTAGGAGATCGTTCTAGGATTTTAACAATTACAAAGATCAGGGGTCCTCAAACTACGGCCCGCGGGCCACATGCAAATACAAATATTGTATTTGTTCCCGTTTTGTTTTTTTTCTTCAAAATAAGATATGTGCAGTGTGCATAGGAATTTGTTCATAGTTTTTTTTTAAACTATAGTCCGGCCCTCCAACGGTCTGAGGGACAGTGAACTGGCCCCCTGTTTAAAAAGTTTGAGGACCCCTGATAAAGATCAACAGAAATCTGTAATATGAGATCTAAAAAAAAAAAGCTAAGCTAAATGCAATGGTAATGAAAATAGTGTCAAGTTTAGGGGAAGTGATCATTTCACTGTACACAATAATCACAGTCTGTTCTTCAAACTGTAGAATGCTACAACCTTTGTAATGAGTAAATAGTATTCACCATGCAAAATAATACAAAATTTAAAAAGGTAGCATCAAAATTTTCTGAGGGAAGATTTTTCAACACCTAGAATTTACTACTATGCCATCTTTCCTCCAATGGTCCTGTTGCCCACCATGTTCACAGCAGTTTGGTACACACGTAATTAGTTCAAGAGCCCAACTATGTTCATTTGTAATGTTGTAAGGAATTTCATGGTACATTAAATAGCTGTGAGTTATTTAAACCCAGTTTCACATAGAGGAATTGAGCACATGAAGGAATGGGACATAAAGGAAAAGGAAGGAGAGATGTGAAAGATATTGATAGAATCTGAGTTCATTCCAAAATCACATTCATCTTTTTTAATACTATGCTTCTCCACTCCACTTCCCACTTCCCTCCTGGGGAATAATTACAACAGCAATAGTAACTTATCTTCCTCTTCGTTATTCTCTGACTTCAATGGGATGAAAGCCTTAGGATTATCCGTGCTTCCCCATTCTTCTACCTGCTCTCTCCCCAGATAGCAAAGATTCAACTTGCAGAATGTCTCTTATATTCTTCCCTTCCTTTCTGTTCTCACTACCACAATTCGGGTTCAGCCCAATAAACTCTTGCCTGCAGCACCCTCCTTACCATTATCCCTATTTTGAGTCTCTTCTTTCCCTATTGACTGCAGAGTTAAATTTAAATCCCAAATAAGGCCTATTATGATCTGGCCCATTCTACTGTTATAGCACTGTCCTTCTCTGCCTTGTGCATATCTTGTTTTATCTAAAGTGGATATGCCTTTTCTAATGCCTTCCTCCAGAATACCTTTTCTTTACTCATTTTTTCTTTAAAATTTGCCTACCTCCTAAGGATCAATTCAAATCCATTCTCCACAAATCCTTTCCCAAACTCCTAAGCAAGAAGACATTATACCTTCCTATGTCTTATAGCACTTAACAGGTTTTTATCCTGCATTGTAGTTCTTTGCATATAATTTTACAAAATCGTAAATTCCTTGATATTAGGAATTGTCGTTTTCCCTAATTTATAATTCTCAATGAATGGGACAACCATGTATATATAATAGGAAGAGTCGAGATAAACCAAAGTTTAAGATCCAGCTCTCATTTAACATGTGTCAAGCTATTTTAATCTCTTTGTATCCTGATGTCTTAATCTTCAAAATGTGGGAAATTCCAGTTATCTTGCAGAGGTAAAAGATGGAAAGAATAATCTATTACCTTGTTTGGCATACAGTAATCAATAAATACCTCTTTTTTCCTATCCTGTCCCACAGTACCCACCATGCTACCTTGAAGACAAAATTAAATTAATAGTGATAAAGTTTAATAAAGCCCAAAGGCATGGAAAACTTGAACTAAGTTGTGTTATGGGAATTGAAAAAATGAAGAGAGAGCCCAGCTGGTAAATGGCTCAATTAGTTGGGCATCGACCAGTGCACAGAAAGTTTGCTGGTTTCATTCCCGGTAGGGGCATACAGGAGGCAGCTGATTCAGGTTTTTCTCTCCAATAGATGTTTCTCTCTAAAAAACAATAAACCCTAGCAAGTTTGGCTCACTGGTTAGAGCATCGGCCCTTGGACTGAATGGTCCTGGGTTCGATTGGTCAAGTGCACATGCCTCCATTGCAGGCTCGATCCCTGCATGTGGGCGGCAACCAGTTGATGTCTCTCACATCAATGTTCCTCCCCCGCCCCACTCTCTCTAAAAAAATTTTTAATAGAAATCAATTAAAAAATTTTAAAGAAAATTAAGAGGTAGATTTGATAAAAACTTTATAAAGCAAGAATTGACATGAATCAGGACTTGATAGAAATATGGCTGAGATTTTGAGCTTGGGAATATGATATGTTTAATGGAGATAATGACAAAGTAAGAGCTTGGTGAGTGAAGGAGTTAAAGGTGACTCAAGGTTTCTTACTTTAGTGTCAGCTGTCGACATAAGAAAACGTCCAAACCTATAGGAAATTTTTTATGAGTTTATTTGAGCCAAACTGGCAACACATGCCAGGAAGCAAGATCTCAAATGCTACAAAGAATAAGTTTTGCAGTTTCTTTTATGCATTTGAAATAAGGAAGGAACTAAGGAAAATTACATGGGGGTGGGGGTGAGAAGCAAAGCAGGGATTGAATTACAAGATAGTTAAGGTGATATGCTTTCTTAAGGTGTGGTTATTGCAAAGATATATTGACCTCGGTCAGCAGTTTTCAACCTTTTTTCATCTCATGGCACACGTAAACTAATTATTAAAATTCTGTGGCACGCAAAAAAAAAATACTTTTTGCTGATGTGACAAAAATAGATATAATTTTGATTGATTTACAACCCTTTTTGCTCCAAGTGACTTTTTAATAAGTTTTTTTTTTAATTTCAGAGAGGAAGGGAGAGGGAGAAAAAGAAACATCAGTGATGAGAGAGAATCATTGATCAGCTCCCTCCTGCATGCCCCCCAGTGGGGATTAAGCCTGCAACCCAGGCATGTGCCCTGACTGGTCCATAGGTTGATGCTCAGTCACTGAGCCACATGGCCAGGCCAAGTGATTTTAAAAAAATGAGGTGCCTAGTCCTGGCCAGTTTTTTCAGTGGTTAGAGTGTCGGCCCTCATACTGAAGTGTCACAGGTTCAATTCCAATTAAGGGCATGTACCCCAGTGGCAGCCTTGAGTCCCGAGCCCCAGTCTCTCTCACATCAATATTTCTCTCTCTCTCCACCTCCCTTCCACTCTCTAAAAATCAATGGAGAAAATATCCTCAGGTGAGGATTAACAAAAAATAAATAAATAATCAGGTGCCTATATTTGTGTGTAAGGATTTCTGGTACCAAAAATTAGCCAATCAGAAGCAACCGTATTATGCAACATAACCAATAAGATGCAACTCCGTTAAATGACCTATATATTTATGGTTCAAGACAGGTCAGCGTGGCTCAATGGTTGAGCATGGATCTGTGAACCAAGAGGTTATGGTTCACTTCCCAATATGGGGTGTGCAAGAGGCAGCCAATCAGTGATCTGTCCCATCATTGATGTTTCTATCCCTCTCCCTCTCTGAAATCAATAAAGTGGTCCCCTAAGGAGGATCCTCCTTTAAAAAAATAAAAAGAGTGAGACAGGGTATTCACACCCTTAGGCTATTATTGTGTTGGCTGTTGTCTGTTTTTTTTCTTCACATTCTAAGGCAGCGGTTCTCAACCTGTGCGTCTCGACCCCTTTGGGGGTCGAACGACCCTTTCACAGGGGTCACCTAAGACCATCGGAAAACACATATATAATTACATATTGTTTTTGTGATTAATCACTATGCTTTAATTATGTTCAATTTGTAACAATGAAATTGGGGGTCACCACAACATGAGGAACTGTATTAAAGGGTCGCGGCATCAGGAAGGTTGAGAACCACTGGGAAAAGAGGTCAGTGCCCATCTGAATAGTCAAGTATTGCATGTTTAAAAAATTCTTGAGAGAGCAGAGTGGTGTAGCGGAAGCGTGCTGGGCCCATAAAAAATTCTTGAGGCACACAGGTTGAAAATCTCTGATTTAGAAACAATGCATTGTTTCATGCACAGAAACAGTGGTCAGGGCTTGTTTAAAGCAAAGATAAACCTTTTACTAAAAAGTATGCCTGGGGCATGACTACCCACCATGACCTGCCCTGATAGGAATTCATGGTCAATCACCCTGTGAGATTACTTTCCGTAGAACCTCTTTTTTTCCGTCCACACAGCTTAAAACATTCACTTTCAGGAATTAGGCAATCTGGTATTAAGGGTTGAATAGAGAGGGAAATTGTTGTTATAATTTAGGGTATCCTGAGCTTCCAAATGACTAGTCTTCAGAAAACTTTCCATCTGTGCTAGTTTTAGATGTTAGAATATTTACATGGTGTTATTGAATATTTTTAATGTCACATCATCATGTTCAAGTTGATTATATTAATTCTGATTCAAGGAAAGTTCTGAAAGTCCTTTTAGTTAAACTTTTTACCTTGCCTGACTTAAGAGTCAAATATAATTTACATTATATACTTTTAAACAACTAAAAAATAATTTAAAGGGATACTATATATTATAGAGAAATATTTTTAAATATTCATTAAATCCTTTATGATATTTTTCTGATTTATAATTCTTGAACATAATATTTTTAAGCAAATCTTTTAATCTATACACTGGTATTGAAAAGTAGGCTTAGTTTGAAGATTTCGTGTAGAACCTTTAAATAAAATTATTATAGCATTTTTAATTACAAAGTAATATATGTTCTTTGCAAAAATTTAAACAACCCTGGCCAGTGTGGCTCAGTTGGTTGGAGCATCATCCAGTACACTGAAAGGTTGTGGATTCAATTCCCAGTCAGGTCACATTCTTCGGTTGTGGGTTCAGTCCCTGCTTTGGGTGGGTACAGGAGGCAACAAATCTCTCCTTCTCTCTCCTTTCCTTCCCCTCTCAAAAAAAAAAAAATCAATAAACATATCCTTAGGTGGGATTAAAACAAATTTTAAACAATACAGACATGTGCAGAGAGCAAAACGTTGAGTGTTCTCCCATACTCTTTTTCTAACCCTATTTCCCAAACTCCATTAAGTTTAGTGTATATCTTTTTGGATTTTTCCTATGGGTGTTGAGCTAACACACAAGATGAGACCATCAAATCAGACTCAAATGAATCTGTAATATTACCTAATATCAAGGTTTACTAATTCAAGGGTACAGGCAATCAAGAGGCTTTAATAAAACAGCAATGTCTAACACATGGCCATTATTTTCCCACATTGATCATGCATCTCTGACCCAGAATAATAGATGAGGTGTCTAAGTGAGAGTCACCTTACACAGTGGAAATGTTAAATTTATGAATCTGCATTTTAGCTTATATGACAGTCTTCAGGAAGTTATGCCTCAGCGATCCTGGATTTATCTATTATAGATCATCTTTAGCGAGGGACATCTTGCTGAGAGCATTTCAGATAAAGGTACCCTCCTCCCAGCAGGTATCATTTGACTCTTTACCTGAGGTCCAGAGATCACCTGCCTTCTTCCCTCTTCCTCCTCCCAGGAAAGGGAGTGACTGGATTACAGTCCAGCTCTAACTCCTCCGCACAGTCAATACATGTGTATATATTTAAATTTTTGTTCTATATGTTGAATTTTTATATTAAAATTGAATTTTAGATCAATAGGTAGGTATGTAGGTAGATGTAGTTCTACATCTATACACAGTTAATATATCGGGCATTTCTCTATGTGGTTCCAACACATTTATTTAAATGGTCATATGGGAAGTATTTTGGTGTTCCATGATTTGCATTGTATTTATAAACTAGTAAAGTTCCATAAATAAATTTCAACCATTAGGAACTCTAGGTAGTAGTATAGACCTCAAGTGTAATAGGTAGTAATTTTGACATAGATTATTTACTGTGGTGATAAACACTTTTAGAAAATATTCTAGAAGTTAATATGTGAATATGACTGTAGCTATGAGTGCTTGTCTAATCCTTATTTAGTGAGCCTTGCTTATGGTCATGTTTGTGCCAAATGTGGAGGACAGTTGCCTACCATGGGTAATGATGGTTTGTGGTTCCTTCATGGGATTCTCAGATGACATTAGTGGTATAACTCTAATTAGTGACTATCTTAAAATAGACTGTATTTCTTGAGATGGTCTTCTATAAGAAAACAAAATTCAAGGCCGGATTTCTTAGACCAGTCTCTCAAAACTAGTACCCCAAATAATTTCCATAAAGTCCAGATTCCTACTGGTGACCCAATAACTTCTCCTTCAGAATAGTTTTTTCTGAACTAAGTAAATATATATAAAGGCTAATATGCAAAGTGTCCCCTCGGGAGTTCGATATTCACTATGACATGCTCTGACCACCTGGGGGTGGCACGGAATGAAGGAAGGCCCCAGCCGGCAGCCAGGGAAGGAAGGCCCCAGCTGAAAGCCGGAAGGAAGGCCCTGATCTCAGGCCAGGCCTAGGGACCCTGCCCATGCACGAATTTCATGCACCAGGCCTCTAGTATTATATTTATTATCATAGGCTTACTAAATGTTTTTTGTTGTTGTTTATTTATTTTTTTAATTAAATCTTTATTGTTCAGATTATTACAGTTGTTCCTCTTTTTTCCCCCCATAGCTCCCCTCCACCCGGTACCCACCCCACCCTCTGCCCTTACCCCCGCTACCCACTGTTCTCATCCATAGATGTACAATTTTTGTCCAGTCTCTTCCCACACCCCTTTCTCCCCCGAGAATAGTTAGTCCACTCCCTTTCTATGCCCCTGATTCTATTATATTCACTGGTTTATTCTGTTCATCAGATTATTTATTCACTTGATTTTTAGATTCACTTGTTGATAGATGTGTATTTGTTGTTCATAATTTTTATCTTTACCTTTTTTCTTCTTCCTCTTCTTAAAGAACACCTTTCAGCATTTCATATAATGCTGGTTTGGTGGTGATGAACTCCTTTAGCTTTCTCTTATCTGTGAAGCTCTTTATCTGACCTTCAATTCTGAATGATAGCTTTGCTGGATAAAGTAATCTTGGTTGTAGGTTCTTGCTATTCATCACTTTGAATATTTCTTGCCACTCCCTTCTGCCCTGCATAGTTTCTGTTGAGAAATAAGCTGACAGCCCTATGGGTACTCCCTTGTAGGTAACTATTGTTTTTCTCTTGCTGCTTTTAAGATTCTCTCTTTGTCTTTTGCTCTTGGCATTTTAATTATGAAGTGTCTTGGTGTAGTCCTCTTTGGATTCCTTTTGTTTGGGGTTCTCTGTGCTTCCAGGACTTGTAAGTCTATTTCTTTCACCAGGTAGGGGAAGTTTTCTGTCATTATTTATTCAAATAGGTTTTCAATATCTTGCTCTCTCTCTTCTTCTGGCACCCCCATAATTCGTATGTTGGTATGCTTGAAGCTGTCCCAGAGGCTCCTTACACTATGTTCATATTTTTGGATTCTTTTTTCTTTTTGTTTTTCCGGTTGGGTGATTTTTGCTTCTTCGTATTTCAAATCTTTGACTTAATTCTTGCAATCCTCTAGTCTGCTGTTGGAACTCTGCATAATATCCTTTATTTCAATCAGTGTATGCTTAATTTCTAGTTGGTCCTTTTTCATAACCTCGAGGGTCTCACTAGATTTCTTGAGGGTCTCACTAAATTTATCGGCGGTTTCTAGAAAATTCTTGAAAAACCTTAAAAGTGTGGTTTTGAACTCTATATCCAGTAGTTTGCTTTCCTCCATTTCTGTCATTTGTGACTTGTTTCTTTGTCTCGCATTTTTTATGCTTCCCTGTGTTGATAGAGTGGCTTTCTGTGCTAGGTGTCCTATAGGGCCCAGTGACTCAGCCTCCCCAATTACCTGAGGTGGACACTCTGGGTGCACCCCTTTGTGGGCTTTGTGCACAGTCTTGTTGTAGTTAAGTCTTGATTGTTGTTGGTATCACTGGGAGGAATTGACCTCCAGGCCAATTGGCTGTGAGAATCAGCTGTGTCTGCAGTGGGAGAACTTCTGAGCTGGAGACACCCTTCTGGGGCAAGACTTGCTTCAGTGGAGCTTTGGTGTTCACTGAGTCTGCCCCCTGAGTGTGTCCTTTATGAATCTGAGGAGTTGTAATCTGGATGGTCCCACTCTGACCACTGGGTACACTGGCTCTTGGATCTCTAAGGAGGTGCTAATTTAGCCTCTGCCTGAGGCTACCTAGCAGGAGCTATGGAGAGATTCCTCTTCTTTGTTTGGGATTTGGAGGTGCCCAGATGAGGCCCAGCTGTGAAGCAATGCAAGCTGCTGTGGGGCCTTGGGCCTTCTTTTGGAAGTTCTGGGTCTCTCTGATTCAGCTGCAGTTTGTTAGATAATTTTCAGGTTGCAAAGGGCCAGGCCTTTCATATGCAAAAGCCTCTGTGCACAGCTTGGGTGGGGCGGGGTCTCTGGGGATCAACAGGGAGGAGCAAGCAGCAATGGCTGCTCCCCAGTCCTACCCTAAGAGGCCCCACGTCTCAGTGTCCCAATAATCGCTGCAAGCACCTCTAAGAGAAAGCCGCCCTCGAGTTCTGACCGATGCCAGACAGTCCAGTTTCTCCCTGTATTAGTCTGGGTCCCTAGAGACTCACCCGGAACTGGAGTTCAGAGCCTGAGACTCCCTCCCTATTGAAAAAGACAATCGTGTCCTCAGCCGCCAGCCCTCTCCACATGTGCCGCGTCCTCAGTCACCAGCCCTTTCGACGTGTGCCTGCATACCTCTGCACTTTACTTCCGCAGCTCCTCTGAGTCTCAGTGCTTTTCTCTTTCCTTCTAGTTGTAGAATTTCCACTCAGCCAGCCTTCCTGTGGTTCTGGATGATGTGCGTTTTGTCTTTTAGTTGTATTTTTAAGTGGTTGTGCAAGGCAGCAATTTCCGGTGTTTACCTATGCGGCCATCTTGGTTTCTCCTTACTAAATGTTTTTATACCAAAGTTCTAATGAGCAAAAAGCTAATAGTATGGTCTTCCAAGCACTCAGGAAATTAAGATTTGAGATGGTATCTGAAAGGATATCTAGTTGAAAATTAAAAGTACTATCTTAGGGACTCTTTCCCCTTCCCCACATGGGAGTCTGTGCTGTGAGATTCTTTCCCCTTCCCCACGTGGGAGTCTGCACTTGTTCTTCAATAAATTTCCACCTTTGTTATACCATCTTCAAAAAAAGTACTACCTTAAATTTTATTATGATCTATCTTACCTTCCTTAATTTTAGCCATAAATACCACTTGACTGAACAAAGACAACTTTTTACAGATACCTTTTGTAAAAGGCATATCTGGAGTAGTAATATAGTTTGAATCACAAAGGATTTCACATTATGTAGTAGGTTGAAAATAAAGGGCTTCTAAATCATAGGATTATTTCTACTGAAGCTGATACTTTGATTTGAAAACAAGCAAAACTATTTTTAAACTCTTAGTTCAGACTAAATATATTAAAAATTATGAGGTGTAAATTTGGGGTCAACTTTGTTCTAAAATAAACTAAATATTAATTTTTCCAGGGTAAAATATACGCTCAAAAAGAGCTTTACTTTCAGATTTACAGGAAGCAAAATAAGCAATTGAAGATGGAGTTTGTGAATTTTCAGGTGATCTTTATTGATGATATAATTCTAAACTTTGAATGCTTTAATCTTTAAAACAATATTTTGGTTGTTTCCAGGTGACTAGGAGTGAAGTTATGGACAAAAATTATTTTTCTAATCTTTGTATCATGTTTTCTAGCTCCCCAGTTGTTGCACAGTCTCACTGTTTGGGGGAAGTTTATGCTAGAAAACTGAAGGCAATTAATGGATGAATATGATCAGATTTCTCCACCAAGTTCTCAGCCTGATAAGGGTAAGGTTCCATTTACCTCTTTATTGATCTCTGCACCATCTATGGTTTTTCATGACTCCTTTCTTTTATTTAGCACAATGGTTCCCAAACTTATTTGGCCTACCGCCCCCTTTTCAAAAAAATATTACTCAGCCCCTGGAAAGTAATTGTTTTTAAATTTTAATAGCAGTTACTCATCGCCCCCAAATGCACCTGTGGCCATCACCGCCTCCCTGGATCGCTGCAGCGCCCACCGGGGGGCGGTAGCGCTCACTTTGGGAATCACTGATTAGCATGTCTTCAGGGTTCATACATGTTGTACCATATATCAGTACTTCATTCTTTTTTATTGCTAAATAATATTCCATTGTATGAATGTCCACATTTTATTCATTCATCAGTTACTGGACATTGAGTTGTTTCTACTTTTTAGCTGTTATGAATAATGCTGAACATTTGTGTACAAGTGTTTGTGTGGGTATAGGTTTTCAGTTCTCTTGGGTATATACCTAAGAGTGAAATTGCTGGATCATATGGTAACTGTATGTTTAACATTTTGAGATATCCTAAACTGTTTTCCAGAGCAGCTACAACATTTTACATCCCCACCAACGTTGAATGAAGTTTCCATCCATACACTTAATATCATTTGTCATTTAGATGATTTATCATTTTGATTAATCATTCTAGTGAGTGTGAAGTAAAATCTTTTTTTCCTCTTCTTTTTTCTTTTTTATTGATTTATTGGAGTGACACTGGTCAATGAAATGATAGGTTTCAGGTGTACAATTCTATAACTCATCATCTGTACATTGTATTGTGTATAAAATCTTTTTATTATTAAAATTTTCGAAACAGAAAGTAGAGAAAAGTAGTATGAGCACTCATGCACCCATAATTCAGTTTCAATAATTATCAACACCTCTTCAATCTTATTAGTGGCTTTTTAAATACAGTTTTATTAAAGTATAGTTGATATACAATAAGCTGTACACATTTAAAGTTACACAATTTGATGGTTTTTGACAGATGTATATACCCATAAAATTACCAACACAATCAAGGTGGTAAACATATCCATACCAAAAAAAAAATACCCTTTATAATCATTCCCTCCCACCTCTTCATGCTTCATCTCAAAAAGAGATGCTAATTAGCATTTCTTTACTGTTAAAAAAAACAACAGTCACTGTTACTACAGGTTAATTTGCCTTTTCTAAAGTTACATGTAAATGGTATCATCTAAGTACTCTTTTGTTAGACTTCTTTCACTCAGCATAATTATTTTGAGATTCTTCCATGTTGTTGAGTGTATCAATAGTTTCTTTCTTTTTACCACTGATAAATATTCATTATATGAATACTAGAGGCCCGGTGCACGAAATTGTGCATGGAGGGGGGATCTCTTAGCCTGGCCTGTACCCTCTCACAATCCGGGACCGCTGGCTCCTAACCACTCACCTGCCTGCCTGCCTGATTGCCCCTAACCACTCTGCCTGCCTGCCTAATTGTCCCTAACCACTCTGCCTGCCTGCCTGATCGCCCCTAACTGCTCACCTGCCTGCCTGATTGCCCCTAACCACTCTACCTGCCTGCCTGATCGCCCCTAACTGCTCACCTGCCTGCCTGATCGCCCCTAACCACTCTGCCTGCCTGCCTGGTCTCCTCTAACCACTCTGCCTGCCTGCCTGTTCGCTCCTAACCACCTCTGCCTCAGGCCCCGCCGCCGCAGCTTCGTCCAGAAGGTCATTCTGCTGTCTGGTCTAATTAGCATATTATGCTTTTATTATTATAAGTACCAATATTTATTTGATTTATCCATTTGCCTGTTGATCAACATTTGGTTGTTTTCCTTTCTGGGGCTATTACAAATAAAGCTGCTTTAAATATACATGTTATATATAGGTCTTTGTATAGACATATATTTCCTTTTCTTTGGGGTAAATATCTAGGAGTAGAATAACCAACCCCTATGGTAGGTATCTGTTTAACTTCTTCAGAAACTGCCAAACTGTTTTGCCGGAAGCCGATCCACCCTTGCTGCTTGACACAGTCGCTGCAGGGAAGAACAATCACAGTTAAGCTACATAATCTTTACTTAGGATAATCTCCTTCAGTTACTTCCTCGTAGCTTAATAGAACAATAGAGTAACCTTGGAATGGAGATAAGAAACGCCCTAACCTTTGGAGTAGAATGGATGGGATTAAGACCAACTGGTATAAATACAGATATAACAAGACAATAAACACAGAACTTGGCTGGAGATCCTGGCTAGAGAACCTGGCTAGGCTGCTGATCAACTGAACGCTGTCTCTGTGTCATTCCTTCTTCGCTGACTCTGTCCACACCTTTGGGAACCCCTGGACCTGCTGGGGTTGGACCCCAACACTGTTTGTGAAAGTGCTTATACCATTTTACATCCCCACCAATAATGTAAGAGAATTTCAATTGTTGTGCATCCTCACCAACACTGGCATTGTCAGTCTTTTTCATCTCAGTCATTCTAATATGTGCATGGTGGTATCTCATTATGGTTTTATTTGACATTGACTTGACAGCTAATGATACCTTTTCATGTTTTTTTTGGCCATTGCATATATTCTTTTCTGAAGTGTCAAATTTTTGTAGATATTTAATCAAATATTTGTTATATTATTTTATTCTATTCAGAATTGTTACACTATTTAAGTTGAGTAGTAGCTAAATTTTCTAACTCACCAAATTAGGCTTCATGTAGACTTCCTTTTTAATCTCAAAAGTCCAGATAAGATAGCTGATCATTAGTGACTCTGGGGTGCTATGTTAGGCTTATTTTTCTTTTAAAGGGAGGACTGTTCAATTCTGCACAGGTTATGCTAATTTTTGGAGATAAAATGTATCACCAGAAATATCTAGGAATTATCATCTCATAATCAGTACATTTTCTGCTGTATTTGTACTTAGGCAGGATTTTAGGCAGTGTAAAGAAAGAGAAGCAGGAATAGTACTGTACCCCTCCCCCCCCCAAAAAAAAGTCAAACAAGCAAACAAAAACTAGTATATGTACTTTTTTTTCTGAAACTTTTCTGTGCATCAATTTAATTTCCTCTCAGCTTTCACCTCCATTTCCTCCCTTAGCCCTCCCGCCAGTAGTTTGATAGAGAACAAACCAGAAGGCATCCTAGAATGCTTTCCCACCAATCAGAAGTAGCGGAATGAAATCCAAGTCCTACATAGAAGAGACAGAACTCTGTTCTCTCATTTTCCCTCATGCCCTATATCTAAGAGTTTTATCTCATAGCCGAATTTCCAATTTCTAGTATTCCCAAACCATTTTATAAATATCCTTTTATTTTTTTTAAGTCCTATAGTACTCTAGTCAGGTGAGTATGTGTGTTTATTTAATTTTGTTTGGGAGAAAACAATATACAGAAACTAATCAGAACTATAGAAAATATATGAACATTTAGATCAGTCTACCCACCATGTATTCCTATCATACATCTCTACATACCTTACATTTTTAGCCCAACAACAAAATTTTATATGTCAGCTCCTTTCTGCCCCCTCATTCCTCTTCTGAGAAAGATCAAGTTCCTTGTGAGTAGCCTAGGAGATATTTGATTATCCGGATGTTCCTTTTTTAGCATAGAATGTCATGATATTTAACTTTTATACTGAATTAGGTTTTAATTTGTTTGGACTTCTATGTTTTGTGTTGTTTTGTTTTGAAGCTCTCTTCAAGAACAAAGATATATTCAGAATAAAATAATAAAAATAAATTTCTTTTATCTTCTTTACAGAAAATCCCTTGTTGTCAACCTAATGAAGCATTCAAAGAAGACATATGACTCTTTTCAAGATGAACTTGAAGATTATATCCAAGGGCAGAGAGCCAGAGGCTTAGAACCAAAGACTTGTTTCAGACAGATGAGAGAGGACTATTTGGAAACCTGTAGGGACAAAGAAGAGGTTGATTTCAGACCCAGGTACAGAAGGTTTGATCAAAGACTCCCCACTGAAACCATCCAGACCCACCCAAGGTCATGCAGTGTTTCACAAACAGTGGAAAACCAGTTACCTCAGTGGCTACCAGCTCATGACAGCATGAGATACTGTCAATTCACCAGAGACTGTTTCTCAGAAAAACCAGCACCCCTGAACCTTAGTCATCAAGAGTATAATTATAGCTCATACAGTGTCGAATCTAGAGTTTACAGGCACCTCTCAGAAACCAGTACCAGTGCCCATACAGCCGGCCATGAACAGACACACCCGAAGAGAAAACGGCACCCAGAGGGAGGCAGAGAAAAATCGGAGGAGCAGCAGCCCGAGCATAAGAGGAAAAAAGGTTGTGAGGAAACAGATTTAGACAAACACAAGAGCATCCAGAAACGCAACACAGAGGTAGAAACAGTCAGGATCAGTACAGAAAAGCTTAATCAAAAGGAGAGAAAAAGACGAGATGTAGCCTCTAAGAAAGAGGATCGTAAGCGTAGAAAAGAGAAAAAGGAACAAGGCACAGAAAGGACGGAGGAGGAAATGCTTTGGGACCAATCTATCCTTGGATTTTGAAGCTCTTGAGTTTTTCTCCTGCAGTTAAACTGAAAAATCATTGAGGAGCTTGGTTTTATGATGTTCATGTTCATAGCACTTTTCTCATGGAAACAGGTACTTTGACTTCTAACAAAGGCCAAGTGAACAGAAAGTATTTAGGCCTTGCCGGGTAGCTCAGTTGGTTGGAGTGTGGTCCCCATAAGCCAAGCTTTCAGCTTCAATCCCTGGTCAGGGCACATACAAGAAGCAACCAATGAATGCACAAATAGGTGAAACAACAAATTGATGTTTCTCTCATTCTCTCTCTCTCTCAAATAAATAAATCTTTAAAGTATTTAGTATGCCTGATAACTCCAACATGGAAATTACTTTTCATTTTCTAGAAACTTCATTACATTTTTCTTACATATAATGTAATTTCCCTTAATGAGAGCAGCTTTGCTTTTATTCATCAAACTGCTATGATGATGGAAATATTTTTCTCTTGGGAAATTATTTATTTTAAATTGGAGGATTAATAGGCTTTGTAGAATCTATTTCTTAATTGGGTCTGTTTTAGTTTGGGGTGTGGTATTTTTATATTCATTAGTTTTCTCAAATCAATTTACATTTTTTTCCTCTGCTAGATATATATTTTGTTTGGTTTTTTGAAGCTCTTTGTATTTTATAGATTTAATAATGAAATACATTAAAATAATCTTAGGTTACATATAGTTTTAAAAGTTTCAAAGAGTATACAAAGTCCATTTATAATAAGTGTTTATAATAAAGTTCTAATTTCTACATTTGTTGTTCTGTATCAATGATCTGTTCCCGTTCAATGATGATTTTCTTCTGGAAGAGTAATAACTGAGCAGTTTGTAAGAGGCAAGGTCTTTTGGGTAGGTCACACTACAGTTATAAAAATTCCTTGTCTGCTATACCTTGCTCATTCATATTTAAAACCACTTTATCCCTCTCCCTCAGTCCTCTTTCATGTAACCAGTCTCCCTACCTTTGCTGAGCTGCTGCCTTACTCAGCCTTACTCTCTGGGTCACCACCTTATCTAGCCTTCTAAATCACACAGACACACACACACGCACACACACGTACACATCTGTGCCCACCATTCTCTGAATATTCTCTCCTATACTCTGAGGCCGGTGACTCCTTCCCTTGGAGGCCAATGGTAAACCTGTTTCTTCCCCTATGGTCCCTCCTGGAATCCAGTCCCTAGCCCCCCTGGA
>NW_005871502.1:701952-712106 GCF_000147115.1 Myotis lucifugus
GTTATGGGGTGGGGCCACAACATTAGTAACAAAGAAACATGAATTTCCGGAGGATGAGGCCCAGAAATCAGGATTTTAAAAAGATTCCCAGGTGATTCTAATGTGCAGCCAAGGCTGAGAACCACTGTCCTAAGTGATTAGTGCTATCACCTTGAGCGGGAAACTACCTGCCTTGGCCACTGCTCCCCCATCCTTCCAGTTCTTTCGCATGCTTTCTTAGCATCTAGATTGCTCACAAAATACTAAGCAGTGTGCCCAGCCTGAGGGCAGAACCATTCCAGCCTGCAGAGCTTGTCTATTATGTTGAGTATTTATGCTATATTTTTTTACAGATATTACATAATATCTCCATATTACAGATGAGAAAGACTGAACGACTAAGAAATGCACCTAAAATCATGTACAATGGGGCCTTGACTTATGAGTGTCCCAACTAACGAGTTTTTTGAGATACCAGCTGTCTCTCGGCCCATTTTTTGCATTGAGTTGACAGAGTAATTTGAGTTAACAAGCTCCTTAACAAGCTCGGTCTCGGAACGAATTAAACTCGTAAGTCAAGGCCCTACTGTAGTGTATAAGTACACTTTGGCTGCCTCATAAACCATCTAACAACTTACGATTTAAAACAGCAGACATTGCCCTAGCCAGTTTGGCTCAGTGGATAGAGCGCAGGCCTGAGGACTGAAGAGTCCCAGGTTCGATTCCGGTCAAGTGCACATGCCTGGTTGTGGTCTCAATCCCCAGTAGGGGGCGTGCAGGAGGCAGCCAATCAATAATTCTCTCTCATCATTGATGTTTCTATCTCTCCCTTCCTGTCTGAAATCCATAAAAATATATTTACAAATAAATACAAATAAAATGTTTATTTTTCACGATTTTGTGAGTTTTCTGGGTTGACTCAGTGGATATGGATGTCCAAGGGGCCTAGTATCTGGGGGCGGGGGTGGAAGGAGGAGTTCAGCTGGGTGATGGGAACATGCCGCAAATCTCTCATTATTCCGAGGGGCTTGTACGAGGTGGCTGAGTTCCTGTGCTGCATGAGGGCAAGCACAGGCACTTTCCACATCTAGTTTGTACCACATTTGCTGTTCCTTTGGCCAAAGCAGGGCATAAGGCCAAGCCCCACAGTATGTGAGGGGGCTGCCCAAGGAGTGAACACAGGGAGGGAGAATTACTGCTGCCATCTTCTCTGACAAACCTACCATATATAACTTATAAATGTACAACTGGAATTCAAAACCAAGTTGTCAGATTACAAAGTTCAAAACTGCCCGGCTGGTGTGGCTCAGTGGTTGAGCATCAACCCATGCACCAAGCAGTCACCGGTTCAATTCCTGATCAGGGCACATGCCTGGGTTTAGGGCTCAATTCCTGGGCAGAGGGTTGGGGGGTACGCAGGGGGGGCGGTGCAGGAGGCAGTCCATCCATGTTAATGTTTCTTTCTGATGGATGTTTTTGTCTCTCTCCTTTCTCTCTAAAAAATCAATACAAAAATATTTTTTTAAAAGTTCAAAGCTGTCTTGGAGTTACTGCCCAGGTCTGATAATCCAGAACACTCAATGTATTGCCAAACTAAGCCAACAGCCTTTTGTACACACACCCACAACTGTTTTGCGTATTGTCATTAACAAACAATGTACACAGTAAGTGAGAAAGGTGTATCTTTGGCTTATAAATGCTCCATTGATTGGTTGTCTACCGAAAGCACCCTGCCTGGGGCCAGGGACAGAGCCTGCAACCGAAGTATGTGCCCTTGACCGGAATTGAACCCAAGACCCTTCAGTCCACGGGCCGGGTCGACACTCTATCCACTGAGCCAAACCAGCTCAGGCTCCTGAGTTATAATAAACTGACAATCTAGTAAGTAAAACTATTCCTGGGGAGACACAAAGACCTTGGTTCTTGAGGGAAAGATTTCAACGAAGAGACAAAGCATAGAAATGCAAGCAAGAATGTATTGAACACAGCAAAAGCATACTTAGGACTGTGAAACAAGGAAGGGCATAGAAGAAGCAACAGGAGAGCCCAGGCTGGGCTGCTCTGGGTGACTGGGAAATCAGAGAAAGGGGGGCCTTGGAGACAGGTCCAGGGAGTTAGCCTGGGATGAGCCGCCACTGCCTGTTGCTCCCCTGGTTTTGAGTCTCATGGGTTCCCTTAGTGCAGCGGTTCTCAACCTGTGGGTCGTGACCCCTTTAGGGGTCGAACGACCCTTTCACAGGGGTCGCCTAAGACCACTGGAAAACACATATATAATTACATATTGTTTTTGCGATTAATCAGTAAGCTTTAATTATGTTCAATTTGTAACAATGAAAATACATCCTGCCTATCAGATATTTACATTACGATTCATAACAGTAGCAAAATTAGTTATGAAGTAGCAACGAAAATAATTGTATGGTTGGGGGTCACCACAACATGAGGAACTGTATTAAAGGGTCGCGGCACTAGGAAGGTTGAGAACCACTGCCTTAGAGGTTAGGGCAATGGTCGGCAAACTGCGGCTCGCGAGCCACATGCAGCTTTTTGGCCCCTTGAGTGTGGCCATGAAGTTTTAATCGCACTGTACATGCGCACCCGCACGTGGTATTTTGTGGAAAAGCCACACTCAAGGGGCCGCAGTTTGCCAACCACTGGGTTAGGGGACAGGTGCCTGTGGGGGAAGGAGAGTGGAAGGGAATGGCACAGGAGTGCTTGCTCCCTGGAGGGAGAGAGCGCCTGGGACTTGTTTTCAGGTGTTTTAAAGGTTGGGTGTTTAGGGACGAATCCATAGCATATTCATCAGCTTCATGCTGATGTACCAAAATGAGATTTATTTTCTTAATTTGTCTGTCCTTGGGTGTGGTTAGCAATGGCACTTAATTGGATTTCTGTTATCTGCCTCCTTGAGTAGAGTGATTTAAGCTATTTACCCTCCGGTTGGGGAGGACAACTACCCTTAAGTGTCCCTGGTTTAGGAAAGATAGGATTTACTAGGTTACTGCAAACTGCTAGTTTCCCTGTTACACTTGTCCTGGAATTTTCCTAGCTTCTTACTGTTAGGTCCGAGAGAGCCCAGGTTCAGATACATGCAGACATGTGATGAGATAATGGACCCTCCCTGAATTTCTAACAGATCAGCATGCCAGACACAGATACTGGCCCCTTCCTGGAATTCCCAGGACCCCCACACAGATACTGACTCCTTCCTGAATACCCTGCTAACCCCCTGAGATGGAAGCTTCCTCAGTTCATGTCCCCGCCCCTCACCCAACCACAGTATAAAAAAGGGCCCCCCTCCCTTTTGGCACGAATCCACGGGCCCTGTCTTTGGGGTTCGTGGGTCGTCGGGGATGCAGAATTACTGCTGCCATCTTTTTCTTTCCTTTCTGATTGACTCAACTCTATTTCCTACGCTGCCTCCTGAGCCACCTAACCTAACACTTACTATTTTATAAAGACCTATTATTAGCCCTATCCAGTTGGCTCAGTGGACAGAGTGTTGGCGTACAGACTGAAGGGTCCCAGGTTCGATTCCAGTCAAGGGCACATGTCCAGGTTGCAGGCTCCATCCCTAGTAGGGGGCATGTTGAAGGCAGCTGATCAATGGTTTCTCTCGTCATTTATGTTTCTATCTCTCTCTCCCTCTCTTCCTCTCTGAAATCAATAATAAATAAATAAATTGATAAAGACCTATTATTAAATCCCAGTAATTAAGACAGAGGGATATTGGGTGTGATGCAAAGATACAACAGAACCCAGAAGCAGGACCATGAACAGGTGGGCATTTGATTAATAACAAAGGCAGCACTAGAGCACTCGGGAAGACAGACTTTTCAATAAATATGGGAAAACAAAATTAAAATAAAATAAAATAAATATGGGGGAAAAATTAAAATAAAATAAATATGGGAAAACAAATGAAGTCAGATGTCTATGTGGGGGAGGAAAATTTCTCCTTCTACCCTTCTAGGTTCTTCAGCTGGTCTAATAATCAAATTAACATAAAACACATTAACACTAGAAAAACAAATATTCTCTGCTAATCTAAATTTAGAAAAAGAACTCTCACCCCTCTCACTTCCACCAGACCGCACACCGACGGGTCCAGGAGACTGGCATGGTAAGAATTCTTTCTGCCGGTGCTGGTCAGATCCCAGGACCTCTCCGCAGCCCCGGAGCAGCAGTACCCAACCAGTGAAGCTTCCCAGCTGGCTCACCAAATTCCTAGGGGGAGAAACTTTTCCCTTCTTCCCTTCTGGGTTCTCTGGCTGGCCTAATAATTAAATTTGTCGTAGGCGGTGGGAACTGTCAACGTAAAAACACCATTGAAACCTGTAAAAAATTTTTGTGAGTTTATTTGAGCCAAACTGTCGACATATGCCGGGAAGCAGAACCTCAACGAATTGAGATAGTGCTCCGGAGAATGGCAGGGTTACATCCGTATTTATACATGAAATTCATTGGTGACAGATTTAAGGAGGTGGGATTAAGTGAAGCGGGGAAACCTCTGTGATAGGATAAAAAGTAAAATGATGGACACATACTTAGGTGGGTGCAGGAACAATTAACATGATGATGAAGGAATTTGTGGTATCTGTCCTGGGCCCAGCACACCTGGTTGTGCCCCAGGGGCTTCATAAAAAGGGAAGTCACAAGTTACCCAGACATCCCAAGGACTTGTTATCACAGATGCAAAAAGACAGATGGGCTCAGTTACGGTAAAGGTCAACCTTATCAGTGAAGATATCGGCTTAGGATGTAACTGCCCACCATAACTGCTTTAGTTAAGGTTTAATTTCAGACCATCCTTTGTGGTTACTTTAGGTCTGCAAAACTGCCATGCAGGCCTCTCCTGAGCTTGTCAGGTCAGCATGTGGCCCCTTTTCGACCACAGAACGGAACCAGGTGTTTGACAGGTGGGGTCAGACCAAACCTGGGTTCAGCAACCTCGGTACTTGGGTTCTCGCTAGGAAAGAATTCAGAGACAAGACCCAAACTGTAAGAGAACATTTATTGGGTAAATCACAGAGGTAGAAGAAGTAATTCCTAGAAGAAATGGGCTTAGGAGACAAGTTATGGAGGCAAATGAAGGGCTATAGGAGCTTAGGAGTGAGGAAGCTAATGGTAATGTGCCCTACAGAGGGGGAGGGGATGGTAAGGGGAGGAGGAGGGAAAGGCTCCAGTGTGCTCCCTGGAGGGAGACAGTGCACTGGGTCCTCGGTCCTAAGGGTTATAAGGGTGATGAGCTTAACTGTCCCAAAATCACCTTAAAACTCATTGGATTTGTTTCTCCCTAGAGCCTGGAACTGTGCTGAAATCCAAAATCCAGAGACAAAGAAAAGGGCGTACCCTCCTGCCTCCCTGCTCCCAGGGCAGGGTGGAGAAGTCTGAGCAGGAAGGAAGTTGGGATTCTTCTCCTGGAGCCCAGAGTGTAGCTTCCATGTGAAATGGGGCACCTCACTTCCTTCTGAGGGTCTAGCCAGTGAACATCTGCTCTCTGTGGGCCCACGGGACTTCCATTTACACAAACCCAAAGGCCTGTGGGCTTGAAGAGGTGAGGGCTCCATCTGTTTGTGGAAATTCTTTCATAAACTAGGGCATAGTGGTGATTCCAGGTAAGAAGTCAACCAAGCATGTTTCTCTTTTGCTCTAAGGTTTGGCAGCATTCGGAGGGCTATTTGGGAGGGAGGATGGCTTTGTGTGAACAGGAAGAGGCTGGGTAGGATTATGGCTGCGGCAGGTAGAACCCCTTGGGTCTGAGGTTCCTAGTGGACCTGCACAGGTAGAGGGGAGGTCAGGGCCTCTCTTTACCTGTTTGTTCATTCAGCAAGTACTTATGCGGGTGAATTTCCCGCCAAAATATAAGATGGCTCTGTCTTTTGGTTTTGTTCCATCCACCAAAAGGGTGGATTACAAACAAATATTTGGTAATACGCAGTTACAATCGGCCCGAGTTTACACGTTTCCTGCACTCCACCGCAAATCTATATGAACCGAGTTAAAGACGGCTCCCGCGGAGTACGCGCAATTCACGCGAGCCGACTTAACTCGTTTCCCGCACTCCAAGTGTTAAGCATCTACTTGGTGTTAAGCAAAATTTGATGTGTTGAGGACACAGCAGTGAATAAGGAATCTCTGCTTGGTGAGGAACTTATATTCTACTGAGATAAAATATAAAGTACAGTGGGGCCTTGACTTACAAGTGTCCCGACTAATGAGTTTTTCGAGATACGAGCCGTCTCTCGGCCGATTTTTTTGCTTTGAGTTACGAGCTAAAATTCAGGTTACGAGCCAGCTTCAGATACTCCACCTCCAGTTGGCGCAGCAAACATCACAGTGAACGCCACAACATCAGCCCAGCATCACGTGTCTCACTCGTTCACTTTAAGATTTGACATACGAGTAATTTGAGTTACGAGCTCCGTCAAGGAACGAATTAAACTCGTAAGTCAAGGCCCCACTGTAGACCAATTTTTTAAAAATTTATGTTTAGGAAGAGAGGGGGAGGAAAGGAGGGAGAGACAGAGAGAGACATCAATTTGTTATTCTGTTATATTGTAAATCAGTGAGGCAACATGCGACACCTTAAAAAGCCAAATTTTGGAGTCCTTTAATACACCAGTGAGCTTAGAGGAATATTGTCTCCAAAGTCTAAGCAAAAAACATGGAGGAAACTCTCTCTATTTATACTTTTTTCAGTCCTTTGTCTTCCAAATTTGGAATGAGACTTCCGGACCTTCTGAGAAAGAAGGCCTGCGTGCTGGGACAGGGCGGTGAGACCATATCTCAAGGCCTGGCCTGGCGCCAGCACTGACAGCTCTGTCTGGGGCATAGTTTATGGCCTCTCTGGAGTGGGGAGTAGTCTTATTTTTCCCTGTTATTTAAGCAAGCAAGCGTTTACAGAAGCCAGAATAGCAGGGCTAAAATTTCAAACAGCAGTTTTTACACAAGATGGAGGTTACTATGCTTCAATCCCACTTACTCGTGCATTCATTATTTGATGTGCCCTGACTGGAAATCAAACCTGCAATCATGGCATATTGAGGTGATGGTCTAATCAACTGAGCTACCCAGCCAGGGTGAAATAGACCCAATTTTAAAATTAGATTGTATCTTCGATCCTTGCTACTCACATCCCTTGGGAGTTTGGTAGAAAGGCAGAATCTCAGGCCCTGCCCCAGAATCACTGAATCAGAATCAGCATTTTAACATCTCAACGCACTGTTAGGTGGTGGTAAGCGCCATGGAGAAAAACTACAGCCGGGAATGGGCATAGGGTGTCCCCGGGTAGGGAGGCAAGGAGTCCTCCAGTGGGAATGAATAGGTAAACAGCTTTGCAGGCTCAAGGGTGGAGAAGTACAAAGGCCGTGAGGCCGGGATGTGCCTGCATGTTCCCATCCAGCTGGGAGGCCTGTGTGTCTGGAAGGGAGAAACAAGAGGAAGGTTGTCAGAAAAGAACCAAAGACCTTAGGACAGTGTCTGGGCCTTGTAGGCACTTTGCAGATTTGAGCCTCCTTCTGAGTGAGGGAGGAAATCTGGTAAGTTTTGAGCAGACATTAGCCAGGATTATGTCACATGACAAGGATGACTGGGCTGCTGAACTGGGACTGACTCGGTGCGCAGGGACTGGAGACCATTAAGAGGCGATGGCCCTGATGCAGCAGAGACGCGGTCTGGCCCGTGCAGGAGCAGTTTGGTGGAGAGAAGTGACCCCATTCTGGATGCATTTGAGAGTAAGGCAGGGCGTGACCTGCTGATGGCATTGCCTGTGATGTGTGGGGAAAGAAAGGGTCCAGGGGGACCTCCTATGGTCTGGTCTGAATGGAGATGGGGAGCCTGCAGGAAGAGCAAGCTCCCCAAACTCCCCACAAGTTCCCTTGGAGAAAGATGGACAGGAACCTCCTGGTTCTGGGAGGAGAGCCCTAAGCAGAGGGAAGTGCCCTAGAGAACTTGATTTCAACTGGATGGATTTTTTGCAAAGTTTGCTTCCTACTCTCTAGTGGGCCATGTTCTTAACACAGAGCATCCCAACCAGGAAAACAAAGCTGAGAGGGGCATGGGACAGGCTGAGGGAGCAGGCCGGGAAGTGACAACCTAGAAGACATGGAAGGGTAGAAGTTGACGAGGAAGGGCTTGGGGGTAGAGACACGAGGAAGAACCTGAGCTGAGGTTCCAGGGCTGGGGGGAGCCTGGATTTAATAGGCTAGAAAAACCGCAGGGGTGGCAGTTGTGGCTGGTCTGAGAGACTGAGGACCTAGGTAGAGGCCAAATGCGGGTGGCCTGGGAGCTGAGTAAGAACTATCCTAGAACAATAAGAAACATGAGTGGTTTGGCTGGAGCAGACATAATCAGATTGATTTTTAGAAGATTCCTCTGGCTATTGCCTGGAGCATGGCTCGAAGGGTGGGTCAAAGTGGATGAAGGCTGACTTGTGCTGCAGGTGAGAGAAGATGGGGCTTGGACTGGGGAAGCAGAGAGGATGGACGACAGGGAGTAAATTCCAGGGTGTTTAGTAGGCAAAATGGGCCAGACTTGACGGAATGAAGATTTTCTGCCAATGTGAGCCCTACTTAAGCAGGGCCTGCATGGGTGGGATGGACAGGAACACTGCCCAACATCCCTTCCCTTTGCCCCTCCCTCTTCACTCCCGCATCCTCCTCCCTGTGAAACAGCCTGGACCTCTCCTCTCTTTACCAGCACTTGCCACGGTGGTTTTACATATTTGAGCGGGGTGTACGTTGTCTGGCCATCACACTAGACCAGTGATTCCCAACTTGTGTGCCTCAAGAATTTTTAAAACATGCAATACCTGATTATTTAGCCAGGGGCACTGACCGCTTTTCCCTTAGATTGTCAAAGTTAAAAAAGGACAACAGCCCCGGTGGTGTGGCTCAGTTGGTTGAGTGTCGGTCCCATGCACCACCAAGAGGTCGCAGGTTTGATTCCCGGTGAGGGCACATGCCCAGGTTTTCGAGGCTCAATCCCCAGTAGGGGGCATGCAAGAGGCTACTGATGGATGTTTCTTTCTCTCCCCCCTTCTCTCTAAAAACAACAATAATTAAAAAAGTATTTTAAAGCAACAACAACAGCCAACACACAATGGCCATCCAATGTGAATAAGTCAAAATTATACCTTTTTTTGGTGTGCCACAAAATGTCAGTAGTTAGTTTATGTGTGCCATGGGATGAAAAGTTGAAAATCACTGCACTAGACTATAAGCTTCTCCAGAGCAGAGAATACCTCTGTTTAGTTCTCATATGTGCCCCGTACCAAGCATAGCACCTGGCTCAGGGTACATGCTCACTGAACATGTGTCATGGGCGGGTGGGCAGAGAACATGACATATCACACCAGTTTGCAACTCACACCACAGGTACACCGCACATGAGGAAACTGAGATGACCCCTGAGAGAATAAGACAGTTATGCAAGTTGACACATGAGTAAGCAACTTGCCTGGCTTCAATCAACATCAGCCCAAAGGCACTCGGACCAGGAGCAGGGTTGCTGAAACCCAGCCCCAGCCGGTACCTGTGGGTGAGCCCTGTCTTAGCATTCCGGCACCTTCCTCTCTGGCCGGCACTCTGGACACTTGGCCACCATTTAGCACTAACAAATCTTTCACTGTCTGCTTTTTCACTCTTCCTCAGCCTTCCATATTCAGGAAGTGACCTGAGTCCTCTCTAAAATTCCATTTCACCTCCCCAGAACCCAGAATCAAAACACCCTCTACACTGCCCAGCCAGTGTGACTCAGTGGTTAGGTGTTGAACTATGAACCAGGAGGTCATGGTTTAATTCCCCGTCAGAGCACATGCCCGTGTTGTGGGTTCGATCCCCAGTAGGGGACATACAGGAGGCAGCAGATCAATGATTCTCTATCATCATTGATGTTTCCATCTCTCCCTCTCTCTTCCTCTCTAAAATCAATATAAAAATATATTTAAAATAAAAAACTAAGCCACTCTCCTGGCAAATTCAGTCTAACTTCAGGTTCTCTTTAGGGAAGGATGTTTTAGGGATCAGACAGGCCAGACCCTGGCTCCAAGCCTCGTCTCGCAGCTGGGACCCTATGTAGCCACATGGGCCTCAGGGCCTCCGCCCTCACTCTTGCTTTGCTGCCCAGAGCTGTAAGGTGCACGATTTTTTGTCCAGTCTCTTCCTGCATCCCCC
>NW_005871502.1:713811-717252 GCF_000147115.1 Myotis lucifugus
ACTCCCTCCCGATGAAAAAGACAACCATTTCCTCAGCCCGCCCACCCCTCTCCGCATCACCTCTGTGCCTCTGTATTTTACTTCCCCACCACACCTCCTCTGAGTCTCCGGTATGCTTTTCTCTTTCCTTCTAGTTGTAGAATTTCCACTCAGCCAGCCTTCCTGTGGTTCTGGATGATGTCCGTTCCATCTTTTAGTTGTATTTTTGAAATGGTGCGAGGGAGCAATCTCCGGTGTTTACCTATGCCACCATCTTGGTTTCTCCCTTCAGGTTCTCTTTATGGAAGGATGTTTTAGGATCAGACAGGCCAGACCCTGGCTCCAAAGCCTCACCTCTCAGCTGGGCACCCTATGTAGCCACATGGGCCTCGGATACTCAGTGTATGCAAAACACCGCTAGGAGCAACCTAAATATGCAGGGGGGGGGGGGGTGGTTATTTATTTATTTATTTATTTATTCATTTTAATGATTTTGGAGGGGAAGGGGAACGGAGAGAGAGATAGAAACATCATTGATGAGAGAGAACCACTGATCGGCTGCCTCCTGCATGCCCCCTACTGGGGATCGAGCCCGAAACCTGGGCATGTGCCCTTGACTGGAATCCAACCCAGGACCCTTCAGTCCCCAGGCTGACGCTCTATCCACTGAGCCAAACCAGCTAGGGCAGGATTTTATTTTATTTTAAATCATGGTCCTTACCTGCCTGGATACTCTAAGCAACCCTCTTAAAAATGAGGTAGATCCTTTATGCACTGAAACAGAAAATGGGTCTAAATATATTATTTGGAAAGAAAAACTGACTTGCAAACTAGAATGTACAATCTGACCTCACACCTCTTGGCTGCTGGGTCAGAGTTCAGATAAAAGTGTGCAGTAACATGATATGTATACCCAGTAGTTAGCTCTAGAGGTGGAATCAGAGAAATGGATTTTGCAATTGCTGTTGTAATTTTTTTTTAAATTAGCACAAACGCGTATTTATTTTGATTAAATGGGAAGACTAATAAAAACAATGAAGGAAAATGGAGACAATTTCTCAGAATAGACCACCAGTTACACATTAAATGCTTCTGGCCCTCATTCTAGCGTCCTCATGAGAATATTAATAGCTAATAGACACTGACTGGTTGCTTGGTGCCCAGCACTGTTCCAAGCCCTGCATTTGTAATCACTCTTTTAGTCCTCACACCTGTAAGGCTGGTATCACTATCGGAGTTGTTTACACAAAGTTCTGAACCTCCTTTTCCTGGGTTCAAAGCTTCGCTCTTCAATATTGTGACCTTAAATGTATTATTTAAACTCTGTAACTCAGTTTCCTCATTTGTAAAACAAATAATAATAGGTCCATATTTTAACACAGTAAATGGCATCTTCCTCTGTTCTTTCACTCCAGTTATGATATACACACACACACACACACACACACACACACACATAGTGACATATAAATGGAATGTATACATACACACATCATGTGTGTGGAAGTGGGAGCATGTCGGTGACCCCTATTTCTTGACACATAAGCACAGGGACCAGCCAGTTCTGTTTTTATAGAATTTATGAGTGATTCTTAGTTTAATTTAGTTGCTTGACATTGTATTTTTGTTTTCTTAAAATGACTTGAGTTTCTTATCTTTATTTATTTTGTTAAAAATATGCTTTTACTGATTTTTTAGAGAGAGAGGAAGGGAGAGGGATAGAGAGATAGAAACGTTGATGAGAGAGAGGCATGGATCAGCTGCCTCCTGCACACTTCTCACTGGGGATCAAGCCCACA
Organism: Myotis lucifugus; assembly: GCF_000147115.1. Lineage (NCBI taxonomy): Eukaryota > Metazoa > Chordata > Mammalia > Chiroptera > Vespertilionidae > Myotis > Myotis lucifugus. The sequence continues at coordinate 715,590 of NW_005871502.1, forward strand.
ACCTGGGCATGTGCCCTGACCAGGGATCAAACCAGGGATTTCTTGGTTCATGGGTTGATGCTCAACCACTGAGTCACACAAGCCCGGCTCTCATCTTTATTACACAAGTAATAGTATTTATGGCAACAACAACAAAAAAAAAATCACAAAGTGTAATTAAGAAAAACTAAAATTATCCATAATCCCCAAACCCTAGAGGTAACTACTGATTAATCTTATACACTTATTATATATGTCTAGGTCCTAAATTTACAGTGTCTTAAGACTCATTTTCTTAGTCCATTTCTTTTATTATTTTCAGTCTGTGTCAAAAAATATACATTTTCAGCATCAATGTCTACATGGTGTTTACCTATATGAACATAGTATAATCTCCACTAGGGATTTGAGAACCTGACCTTTTCATGGCAAATACATTCATAGCAAAATAATGCATTTAACCAAAAGATTTTTCCTTCATCTTCCCCAACAGAGATTCGTCCATAGTCCACAGAATGGAAAACTCTGCGACTTACGACGCTTTCCAGCATGAACTCGAAGACTATATTAGGAAGCAGAAAGCCAGAGGGTTGCGACCAGAGACCTGCTTTAGGAAGGTGACAGAGGGCTCTGCGTGGAGAGAGAGGGACCGCACTGCGCTCGAACCCCCAATGCTGGAGCCCGGACTCCCCTGCAGGAGCGCCCACGGGTTCCCGGGTTCCCACAAAAGGCTGAGAACAGTGGGCAGCCCGGTACCCCGATGGCCCAAAATCCATCGCCCGGCACCACGCCTGGAATCTCTAATCCACGGTCAGAAAAACCACTATTTCTTCAAAAATGCGTGGCTTCCAAGCCCACCTGCGCGAGGCGGGACCACTGGCCTCCACGCAGCACGAGGCGGAGATGCTGCCAGCCGCCGCCTCCAGGAGGGCCGCCCGCGCGCGCATCAGGCCGGCGATCCGGACCATCAGGACCGAGGCTGGAGGAGAAGGTCCAGGGAGGAGGGCGGCGACCTCGGCCAGGAGCGCGGAGCAAAAAGGTGGCAGAAGCGTGGTGCGGAGGGAGAGGCCTGCAGAGAGGAGGGGAGAAGGGCGGAGGGGGAGCCAGGAAGCGAGGAAAAGCGAGAAGGTGGGAAGAGCGCCGGAGAGCAGGGCGCCCCCAACAGGAGAAGCCGGTCCCGCAGAGAGAAGCAGCCCCGGAGCAAGGGAAGCGCGCAGGAGAGGGGCCTCTGGGACCTGTGGGATGAAGCGATCCTGGGCAGCTGCTGCTGATAGGACATCAGTGACATTATTCTGATAGTAAATGATCGGACCCGCTGGGAAGGCTGGATTAAATGACAGTGAAGCCACCAAGAAAACAAATTTGGGTTCTCAACTCAGACTCTGTAAATACCAAACCCAGGTGGTTTAAAGACATAAATGTAGAACTAGTAGAGGAAAATAGGGTGGTTTTTTTTATTTCTTAAAGTATTACAAAGAGTATTACACATGTCTCCTTTCCCCCCCCCCTTGACATTCCCCTGGCTTCCCCCACCCCCCAGTGTCTTGTGTCCATTGGTTACTCTTATATGCATGCATATAAGTCCTTCAGTTGATCTCCTACCCCCGCCCCCCAACCCTCCCCAGGGTTCCCACTGTAGTTTGACAGTCTGCTCAATGCTGCTCTGCCTCTGTATCCATTTTTG
>NW_005871502.1:717917-787355 GCF_000147115.1 Myotis lucifugus
CTAACTTTTCAAAGTGTACATTAGCCCCAGCCCATTTGGCTTAGTGGATAGAGTGTGGGCCTGTGGACCAAAGGATCCCGGGTTCGATTCCAGTCAAGAGCACATACCTTGGTTGCAGGCTCCTCCCTGGCCGGGCCCTGGTCTGGGCTCATGCAGGAAGCAACCAATCGAGTGTTTCTCTTACATGGATGTTTCTCTCTGTCTTTCCCTCTCTCTTCCACTCTCCCTAAAAATCAATAGAAAAATATCCTCGGGGGGACTCTTCCCCCTCCCTACATGGGAGTCAGTTCTGTGGGGCTCTTTCCCTCTCCCCATGTGGGAGTCTGTACTTCAAGAAATTTCCACCTTTGCTATACAAAAAAAAATCCTCAGGTGAGGAGTAACAGCAACAAAAAAGGTGTACATTTATTTCTTTTTTTAAATATGATTTTGGCGGGGGGCGGAGGAGAGAGGAAGGAAAAGGGGTAGAGAGAGAGAAATATCACTGCCTCCTGCACACCCCCTACGAGGGATCGAGGCCGAAACCTGGGCATGTGCCTTAACCTGGAATCCCACCACCCCCTCTTGGTTCCTGGGTCGACACTCAACAGCTGAGCCACACCAGCTGGGCAGTGTACACTTGTTTCTATTTTAAATTTTCTCCTACATGAGACTATTTATTACCTTTTCAATAAGGAAATACTTTTAAAGGCAAGCTACATATTGGGGAAATATTTGCAACACTCTGTATTAGTATCTCTTGTGCCACTTATCAAATTATTGCCTCTTACCTGCAAGCCACTTCTTGCTCAGCTTTGTGAAATCGGACCCTGGCTCATCTCCTTTGCCAGTTGGCTTGATGTTAGTCTGCCAGTAGAGGGCGCTGGAGGGACATCTAAAACTGGGAGCAGGAGGCGGAGACTGCTTTTTCCACAGTTGCCCGGTTCTGGTTCCGGGGGCAGCATGCCTGTGCCTCTGTGTGTGTGAGCGATCCAGCTGCCTCCCACGGCCTCTGACAAGTTTCTTTGTCAGTGGTGGGCTGTGTCACTCCCGGCATCCACGTTCTCTGCAGCGGCCTGAATCCGCCACGTGGGGAGCCCCTCTTGCAACTTTCTGTCCCTCTCATGTTCAGCCTGCAGGCCAAACATCTCTGCCCTTCCTCTAAGAATGGTTTATGCATTTGAACTCCAACTGAGCAAAATGTTATCCCAACAAAGTGGAGCCCATTCTGCTTAATAAGGAACCGTATTCCAAAGCTTATACTCAATTATTCTATTTTTAATTTTATCAATACAAAAGTGGACATTTGTTTTCTGTGTTGTTATATAATTACTTATGTAATATATTTGCTTGTGCCTGGTATTACACAAAGTCTAAAATATCTGCTACCTGGTCCTTTTCAGAAAAGGTTTGCTGATCCCTGCCTTAGAGTCTTCTTATACCCTCTTCTGGTAGTTAACCACCTTTTATTAGTTAAACATTCTTTATCTTTACTTTTCTCTATTTAAGTTACTGGTATGGCTTGTCTGCTGATTTGGCCCTGACTGATATAGTCCTAATGGACAAACTTTCTGCCAGTGAATAAAATATATATATAAACAGCCCAATCGGAAAATAGGCATTTACCTATTTGTTTAGGTAACACATTGAATTCCAGTCATTGTTCTAGGCCAGTGATGGCAAACCTTTTGAGCTCGGCATGTCAGCATTTTGAAAAACCCTAACTTAACTCTGGTGCCGTGTCACATATAGAAATTTTTTGATATTTGCAACCATAGTAAAAAAAGGATTTATATTTTTGATATTTATTTTATATATTTAAATGCCATTTAACAAAGAAAAATCAACCAAAAAAATGAGTTCCCGTGTCACCTCTGACATGAGTGTCATAGGTTCGCCATCACAGTTCTAGGCCCTAAGTTAAAGTCATGAATGAAATACAAATGAGATACAAAGAAGGAAAAAAAGATGTAAGTGAGGCTTTGCTGATGCATAAAATGGACCTGGGTCGTGAGGAGCGAGGTGCACATCTGAACGCAGGTCTGGAAGGACTCTGAGAGTCTTGCCGGTTGTGGGAGTTCGTTGTTTGTTGTTTGGTGCCACCCGACAGTTGTAGAACATCTGGCACCCTTAGTTCTCATCTACTAAATGCCAGTAGCTCCCTCTCCCTACCCAAACATGGAGACAATCAACATAGGCCCCCATAAATCTACAAACGGTGCCCCCTGCCACTGTTTCCTGCTCCCCCTGAGAATGCCTGGCTTCGTCTCAGAGTTCAAGTAAACAAACATTTGAAAATCAAGTCCTTCCCTCACTGGTTTGGTTCAGTGGATAGAGCATCGGCCTGCAGACTGAAGGGTCAGGTTCAATTCCGGCTAAGGGCACATGCCTAGGTTGCAGGCTCGATCCCCAGTAGGGGGCGTGCAGGAGGCAGCCGATGAATGATTCTCATCATTGATGTTTCTATCTCTCTAACCCTCTCTTTTCCTCTCTGAAATCAATAAAAGTATATTTTTAAAAAATTAAGTCCTGCTTCCTTTGTCCCTGTGGACAGTCCACTGAGATAAGCAAGGCATTTATCAAATGAGAAAATCTCCATTTATCTCCATTTATCAAATGAGAAAATCAAGACCCTGGTACTGGAAGATCCAAGCAAGGTATTGATCCAACTAAGATCCTTTGAGATCTGACCCACTGCTCTTCCCAACCACCTTCTTACAAGATCAACACAGAAAATCACTTTTGTTTCCATACACTAGCAACAGAACACGCTAACAAGGAAACTGAGAAAACGATTCCATTTACAGCAGCCTCAAAAATAATAAAATGCCAAAGAATGAATTTAACCAAGTGAAAGACTTGTACATTGAACACCAAAAAAACAGTGCTGAAGGAATTAAAGAGGACCTTAATAAATGGAAAGACATCCTGTGTTCATGGATTTAAAAACTTAGTATTATTAAGATGTCAATACCACCCAAAGCAATCTACAGATTCAGCGCAATCCCTATCAAAATTCCAACAACTTTTTTTGCAGAAATGGAAAAGCTGATCCTCAAATTCATATGAAAATATAAAGAGTCCTAGGTAGCTAAAACAATATTTTTTTGGTAATCCTCACCTGAGGATATTTTTTCATTGATTTTTAGAGAGAGTGGAAGGGAGGGGGACAGACACAGAGAGAGAAACGTCAATGTGAGAGAGACACATGGATTGGTTGCCTCTTGCATGCGCCCCAACAGGGGCCGGGTTGGAGCCTGCAACCGTGGTACGTGCCCTTCACGGGAATCAAACTGGGGACTCTATCCACTGAGCCAAACCAGCTAGGGCAAAATAATAATTTAAAAAGAGGAACAAAGTTGGATAACTCATACTTCCCGATTTTAAAACTTACTACAAAGCTACTTGTATTAGCATTCAACAGAGAAACAAAACTAACAGGAGACACATATAAGAGATTTATTAAAAGGTGTTGGCTCATGTAATTATGGAGACTGAAAAGTCCCATGAGCTGCTATCTGCAAGCTGGATACCCAGGAAAGCTGGTAGTGTCATTTGAAGACCTTAGAGCCAGAGGGCCAAGGATGTAAATTCCAGTACAAGTCCAGACGTGTGAGAACCGGGAGTGTGGAGGGCAAGAGAAGATCGATGTCCCAGGTCAGGCAGGCACAGAGGTAGAGGGAGGGCAGGTCCGACTTTCCTCTGCCTTTTTCTTCTGTTTAGGCCCTCAGAGGATTGGATAGCACCCACATTGGAGAGGGGTATTACTCAGTCCACAAATTCAAATGCTACTTTCTTCCCGAAACAATTTCATAGCCACACCTAGTGAAGTTGACATAAAATTGATTATCACACCAATCAAAAACAATGTGCTGCTAGCATTAAAATAGACATAGAGATTAATGGAATAGAATTGAGTGTCTCGAAATAAGCCCACACAGGTATGGTCAATTGATTTTCAACTAGAGTGCCAAGACAATTCAATGGGGGAAGAATGATCTCTTCAACAAATGATGCCAGGACAACTTAATATCCATGTGCAAAAGAATGAAACTTCATACCATGTATAAAAATGAACCCCAAACGGATCAACAACCGAAATATGAGAACTAAAACTATAAAACTCTTAGAAGAAAACATCAGGGTAAATCTTCATGACCTTGAATTTAGCAATGGATTCTAAGATATGACTTCAAGAGCAGACGTAACAAAAGAAAATAGATAAATTGGACTTCATCAAAATTTTAAAAATGTGTGCATTAAACGACATTATCAACAAAATGAAGACAACCAACAGCATAGAAGAAAATATTTGCAAAACATATATCTGAGAAGGATCTAGTATTCAGAATATAGTACTCAACAATAAAAAGACAACCCAATGTTTAAAATGGGTAAAGGATTTGAATGGACATACAAAAAAGAAATACAAATAGCCAACAAGTACATGAAAGGATGTTTAACATCATTAGCCATTAGGGAAATGCAAATCAAAACCACAATGAGATATCACTTTATAGCTACTAAAATGAATATAGATGTGTGTGTGTGTATATATATATGTGTGTATGCGTGTGTGTGTAACAAGTGTTGTTGAGGATGTGGGGAAATTGAAACCCTTAAACATTGTCAATGAAAATGTAAAATGATGCAGCTGCTATGGAAAACAGCTGGATGACTCTTCAAAAAGTTAAACAAAAAGTAAAGACAATAGATGAGTGGATAAACAAAATGTTGAATATACATACAACAGAATATTACTCAGCTCTAAAAAAGAACCAAGTACTCATACATGCTACAACATGGATGAACCTCAAAAATATTACACTGAGTGAAATAATGGAACTCTAAAAAAGCTTAAATAATGGTTTCACTCAAAGGGGGAGAGACTACGTAGTTTTCATAAATAAACCAGCTTACTAAGTGTGCTCATTTTACTTAAGGCTGATGATTTTTTTAATTAATTTCATATAAAAACCAAATAAATTTGTGAAAATAATTTTTAGGTGGGACAAATATTTAAAAAGAGAAAGAAACCAGACGCAAAAGGCCACATATTATATGATTCCTTCTATATGAAATGTCTAGAACAGGTAAATCCATGGAAACAAAATGAAGATTATGTGACCAAGATTTGGGGAGAGGATGAGGGGGCAATACCAGGTGACTGCGTAATGGGCACAGGGATTTCCTTGTGGAGAAGAAATGTTTTGGAAATAGATGTGGTGGTTGTATGACACTGTGCATGTGCGAAATACCATTGAACTGTACACTTTAAAATGGCTAATCTTATACAGATGATGTATTACAGAATTGTACAAATGAAGCCTATATAATTGTATTTACCAATGTCATCCCAGTAAATTCAACAAAAAATAAAGTGGTTAATTTTCTGTTATGTGAATATCATTTCAATTAAAAAGAAAAAGGCTCACTCATATGTGATCTCCCAGGGCGGTCTGCCCTGTGTATGCTCAGGCCTCGGCTCCTGGGTCCAGGGAGACGCTGGCCTCAGCTGGGCTGTAGGAGCAGCCCCACACTAAGGGCGTAAAGCTCCTTCTCCCTCAGTGACCTTGAACTCCACTCCTGGCTCAGCAGTGCCTGTCACCAGCAGGGGACAAAGGAGCCGGGCAGGCTCGGATGGGAAGGGAATTGGCTTTGGACGCTGACGCTGACGGTGTCCCTGCCACACACGCTGCCTGCGTTAGACCTCCCGTGGCACCAACCCCTCTTAGATAAACTCCAGGCTGTTCGGGTGACCCGCAGCGCCTGCGTGTGTGTAGTCCTGGTTGATCTTGTGGCCTCCCACAGCCCTCCCCAGGCTCCCTCACCCCGGCAGGCCCTCACACACCCAGAAATTCTCCTTAGAACACCTTCCCCCACCTCCCACCTCCACCCCCACCCAACCCCCTTCCTCTGTGTAACCCCCATTTGAACAGGAAGACTCCCTGACAAATGTCCCTGATGGGCTGATGACACACCGGCAGACAGCTGCCAGGCATGCAGGAGCAGGAGAGAACACCTCACACGCATGTGCACACACACACACACACACAGCTTCAACTCGGCATCTTTGTCCATCTGCTAATCTCCCACTTCAGTGCTATTTTAACAGTAATTGCACCTGTGGGGACTACAGGGGAGCCCCAGAATCTCAGCTCATCACGGCTCTGAGGGGGCAGAGTTGGGGCCCCTCTCTGGAACCCCAGCTTACCTTCCTCAAGCATCACACTGTGTGGCACAGTTAGTAAACCTCCCTTTGTCCCCCACAGTGTGCACCCTTGAGGGCGGGGCCTGGTCTTGGTCACTCCAATCCCGCTGAGCAGAGGGCACCCAGGAGGCTCACAATAGCTCCTCGGAAAGAAAAGAAGTGACTGAGTTGGGGTTCCACTCCACCGCTCGCTCCTGGGGGACCTTGAACACCCTGACCTCTCTGAGCCTCAGTTGCCTGAACTGTCACATGGAGTCATGGAGGCGACCACACACGTGCAAGGGCTTGAGCGGGGACAGTGGTATCACCCCCTTACCTGAGGGGGGGGGGGTCCTAGTGTGCGTTTTGGAAAGGGAGCAAAGTCCTTTGAAATGCAGAGAGGATGAGGGTGGAGACCTTGTTATCCTCACACACTCTCACCAGGTCCCGCCTCCTCCCTGGAGCCGCCCCCCCCTCCCCTGCCCCGCCCGCCGCTCGCAGCTTGCACCCACCCCAGGGCAGTCTCCGCAGGGCCCCGCGGAGACCAGGTGTCTAGGCGCCAAGATGCAGCTTTGGCTCTGGCTGCTCCTCCTCGCAGTGCAGCTGGCAGGTAGGTGGGGAGACTGGGGGGCAGGGGGCCTTGCGGGGGGGCTGGGAGGGGTGTCTGCGCTGGTCCTCCCAGAGCCTGAGCCAGGGAGAGTCCCGGCTGTGGGACACCCAGGGGCCGCTCGGCAGGCACCGTCCCTGTGGGTGGAAAGTCCTCCAGGGAGCTCATTCTCCCAGGGACCTGGGGAGCCCCAGGGCTGAGCCACCTCTGCCCAAAAGCCTGGAGCCAGGAGAAGGGGCGACAGGAAGAGGGGAGGAAGGGAGGGAGGGAAGGAGGGAGAGGGGAAAGGAAGGAAGGACGGAGATGGGAAGGAAGAAGAGGGAACGAGTAAGGATGTCCAGAGAGGAAGGGAAATGCCCTTGTTCGGGGACAAGGCGGTGATGTGATCCCAGGAGGTGCCAGAGGCCCAGGCGGGTTTGGGCCAGGTTCTGTAGACACATCTTTATTCCTTCCGGGCAAGTTTTTGGAGTACAACCTGCCAAATAGCAGGCTGTTGCCAGTTCTCCGGCAGGGGTGGCCGGGTATTCCCTCAGGGCCCCTGTTCCCTATACTCCCTGGGGCTGGGCGTGCAGTGTGACTCCAGCACCCGGCAGTATTAGGGTTGGAAACCCAGACATGGATGGAGCAGGGAGTCTCCATTGTCCCTCTGGCTCAGCCCAGTCACACTATCTTTTAGAAGAAGCCCCTCCGCCCCCCAAACTGCCCACTAACCTGAGGTCGATCTCCCTTGCCCAAAAGCCCAAAGCCGGACATCCCTCCAGGGGCGACAAGGCCTGCCCGCCCGGCTCTGGCCCAGTGAGCTCAACAGCGTCTGAAGTAGAAGCCGATCCAGGCCATTCAAAGCTACTACGTTATTGCCCATCGTTTTAGAAGCAGCAGGTTCCTCTGAGAATGGGTTAGTGAGAGGAAGAAAAGAATCAGTGAGACCACACGTGTGGCAAGGCCTGGCTAGGTGTCCGGCACATAGGATAGGGGTTCAGCCGTGGCTGGATGTTCAGCCCCAGCAAGTGGTCACCGGAGAGAGACCAGGGTGTGTCTCAACCAGGAAGTCTTCATGTCTGGGTGCAGGAGGGGGAAGGAACACGAACAGCCTGGCACCCCTTCTGACCTCTGTACCCCTGAGGAGTCACTTATGGTCTTTCTTTTTTAATGTGAATTATTTTTTTGTTGTTGTTAAATATTTTTTTTATTCTTTTTTTTATTGCTTACATTATTACAAAGAGTATTACATATTTCTCCTTTTTTTCCCCCGCCCTTGACAATCCCCTGGCCTCCCCTACCCCCCAGTGTCTTATGTCCATTGGTTATGCTTATATGCATGCATATAAGTCCTTCGGTTAATCTCTTACCACCCCCCCTGCCCCCCCACCCTCCCCAGCCTTCCTGCTGTAGTTTGACAGTCTGTTCGAGGCAACTCTGCCTCTGTAAAAAATATGGAATATGTGCTGCCGAAGCGAGCACCTTATGATCTTTCTTGGGAGGTCTTTGAGTCTGTGTAGTTGTGGCCCCACTATGTGCACACGAGCACATGACCACGATCCTGGAACCACAGGTTTTCTCAGTTCAGCGAGTGTCAAAAAGCTCAGGTTCTGGAGCTGCAGACCTGGGTTTGAATCTGAACCCACCACCTACAGGCTGTGTGACCTTGAACATGTCTTTACGCTTCCTGAGCCTCCGTTTCCTCGTGTATAAAATGGGTGTGAAACAGGATCTGGCGAGGATTAAATGAGATTATTCCTGCACTGTGCTTGGCTCGGGTCAGTAAATATTGGCATTTTTGGTTCTTCTTGTCTCCCACGAAAAGTCAGCGACCCAGAACAGGACAGAACCTCTACTCTGCTGACAAGGCAGGAGGCTATTTGGGGAGAAAGGCAAAGGCCCAGGGACGGCTCGAGCCCCAGGTGCCATCATTTCATTCTTGATGCAAGCGGAAGCTCAGAGCGGCCTGTGCGTGGAGTCAAAGAGTTTATGTGCATTTCAACAGCATTAGGAAAGGCTATGGGGCCATGGAGCCCGAGAACAAGTGTAGGTAGGATTGTGAATACGGGCCACCACCTCATAAGCCAGCTCCTCTTGGGCGCGCGCGCGCACACGCGCACACACACACACACACACACACAACACACACACCATTCTCTGGCCTCTTCTGCTCACCCAGGCCTGTGCCTCAATGCCTCAATGCTTCTGGGACTCTGCCCACTCTCCCTCCACCCGACAGCGGAAATGAAAGGCTCCCTAAGTCAGATCCAGTCTGTTGGACTTCACTGCAAGAGGCCCACTCTAACCCTCCTCGCTAACATTTCACCTGCTGCCGTGACAACCCCCGGACACGCGGACGGTGATTTGCCATGTACAGTACTTGACAGCTTGCTTTCTGGGACACTTTACCTCTCAGCGGCAGTCAAAGCAATGGCCTGGAGCCGCGCTCTGTTTATTTATTTGTTATTTATTTATTTATTTATTTATTTATTTATTTTTAATATGTTTTTATTGATTTTTAGAGAGAGAGACAGAAACATCAATGAGAGAGAGAGATCAGTTGGCTGCCTCCTGCACGTCCCCAAGCCACACAGGCCGGGCAAGCCGCCCTCTTTTTTTTTTTTTTTTTTTTTTAAATATATTTGTATTGATTTCAGAGAGGAAGGAAGAAGGAGAGAGAGATAGAAACATCCATGATGAGAGAGAATCATGGTGGATCGGCTGCTTCCTGCATGCCCCCCACTGGGGATCGAGCCCACAACCGGGGCATGTGTCCTTTACCGGAATCGAACCTGGGACCTTTCAGTTCGCAGGCTGACGCTCTATCCACTGAGCCAAACCGGCTAGGGCAAGCCGCCCTCTTTTTAAAGAGAAGAGACAGGCTCCGTGTCTTGCCTGTGGTCCCACCACTGGTGCGGGGTGGCGGCTGGGTTCAGGGCCGGGGCTGAGTTCTGCTCCCGTTTTCCGAGAAGAATCCCCTACTTACAGCGCTTCCTGTCTGTGATTAAAGTGAACTCCCGGCCCTACTTCTGGGGTCTGTCCTGCCACTCAGGAAGGGGATCCAGGGAGCTAGCGATGGCTGGGTTGGGGAGAGATGGTCATTAGCCCACCATGGGGGGTGAGTGCCACTGCTGGTTGTCATCCATGTCCAGACGCTGTGGCTGGGCCTCTGAGGTAGGCCAGCCCCGCCCTGTGCTCCACCTGTGATTCTGTGCGCCTCTCCCAGCTTGCCTGGGTCTCCTTCCGCTTCTTGGAGCCTGTTGAAGGTCTATACCAGGGGTCCTCAAACTACGGCCGGCGGGCCACATGCAAATACAAATACTGTATTTGTTCCCGTTTTTTTTTTTTTTTTTTTTTTTTTTTTTTTTTACTTCAAAATAAGATACGTGCAGTGTGCATAGGAATTTGTTCATAGTTTTTTTTTTTTAAACTATAGTCCGGCCCTCCAACGGTCTGAGGGACAGTGAACTGGCCCCCGGTTTAAAAAGTTTGAGGACCCCTGGTCTATACAGTGAGTTGCAGCAGGGCAAGGTGAAAGAGACCACACGTGTGACTTTGAATATTTGAGTTTGGGGCTTTTTAAAATCCTCACCAGAGGATATATTGAGAGAGAGAGAGAGAGAGAGAGAGAGAGAGAGAAGCATCAATGTGAGAGAGAAACATCAATTGATCAGTTGCCTCCTGTATGTACCTAGTCCGGGGGTCAAACCTGCAACCTAGGTATGTGCCTTGACTGGGAATTGAACCGGCAACCTTTTGTGGCATGGGACGGCACTCCAACCAAATGAGCCACCTGGCCGGGGCAAGTCTTTGAGTTGGAATCCCAGGTCACTTACTAGCTGTCAGGGGGGTTTTGAACAAGTAACTTCATGCCACAGTTTCCTCATCTGTGTAATGGAGATAATAATCCCAAAATACGTTTGAGGCTCGATTGAGATACTTATGCAAAGAGCCAGGTTTATGGGGACTCAGTCAACAAATGGCAGCTCTCCCCTGCCCCTTTGTAAAGCTGGACAGAGTGAACATCCGCCTCGCAGATGGTCTCCTGGGAGGTGGGGTGTTCGAGCTCCTGAGTCCAGGAACCACCCGCTAATTTACAACAGCCTCCAGACCCTGCAACTGGGCAGGTTCTTCCACGGCTTTTCCTTAGATACTCGGTTCGGGGTGACTCTGAGGCCAGGAAAATGAGCTGATGGTCTCTGCTCCTTCTGCTTCTCATAGCTCTCCACGGCAGCCTTGTACTCCAGCAGACCCCTGGGGAGAAGGTGGCTCAGACCAACACAGAGGTGAAGCTAGTCTGTGAAGCCAAAGCCTCCCAAAACCTGCGCATCTACTGGCTGAGACAGCGCCAGGCCCCAAGCGTGGACAGTCACTATGAGTTCCTGGCCTTCGGGGATTCTAAAACGGCCGTGTATGGCAAGGATGTGAAGCAGGAGAAGCTGAATGTGAGTCAGGCGGCAACCCAGTCCGTCCTCACTCTCAGAAGTGTGCAGCCTGCAGACAGCGGTGTCTACTTCTGCATGACCATCGGGTCCCCCGAGCTGACCTTCGGGAAGGGAACTCAGCTGACTGTGGGTAAGACCCTGGCTCAGTGTTATCGACAGCATTGAGTGCCTGCTGTGTGCCAGGCATGGGGGCCGCCCCACTCAGCAAGCCCAGCTCTAAGCCTCATCACTGGGAGGGACGATGGCCCGGAGCAATCGTGCCACAGCTAATAGTAACAGAAAATATATTCTGAGACTGACCCAAGGTCAAGCACAGGCGAGTGTTTATGTACTTATCTCGCTTAATGCTGCCAGCTATCCTGGGAGGGTGGTACTATTATGATCCCCATTGAAAATGGGATGCTTAGAAGCATCGCTGCTTCCTATGGGGACAGAATGACGCTGTCCTTCAGCCACACCAGGCCCCCTGCGGCTGTGGCTGGATTGGGTTGAGTCCCAGGGCCTAACCATGGCCTCAGAACCTCCCTCCCAGTGCGCACACAGGCAGTGGAGGGGCGGATGCCCTCGCATTCTGCATGTGGGCCTACGGCTCAAACCCACACCCAGAGATGCGGGGAATGAGGAAACTGGACCCCAAGCTCAGCTGCAAATCCACTGTGTGCCTTTGGGCGGGTCGCTCCGCTCCCCTCGATGGGCCTCAGTCTTCTCATCTGTGTCATGGATTGCTATGGCCTCCACGAACGACCCCCTCCAGCTTCCAGTCCTTAGGCGCTGCAGTCCTCAGGAGTTAAGTCAGCACATCCAGGAGAAATATATCGTGAGCCACAGATGTAATTTGAAAATTTCTGATAGCCACGTTTAAAAAAAGTAAAAAGAATCACATGAAATTAATTTAAATGATATGTTTTATTTAACCCGATTTATGAACAGTATCATTTCAAAATGTAATCCAGATAAAATTATGACTGTAATGTTATATATATATATTATTGATTTCAGAGAGGAAGGGAGAGGGAGAAAGATAGGAACATCAATGATGAGAGAGAATCACTGATCGGCTGCCTCTTGCATGATCACCGCAACCTGGGCATGTGCCCTTGACCAGAATCGAACCCGGGGCCCTTCAGTCCGCAGGCTGACGCTCTATCCACTGAGCTGAACCAGTTAGGGCAGGGGTCCTCAAACTACGGCCCACAGGCCACATGCAAATACAAATATTGTATTTGTTCCCGTTTTGTTTTTTTACTTCAAAATAAGATATGTGCAGTGTGCATAGGAATTTGCTCATAGTTTTTTTTTTTAAACTATAGTCCGGCTCTCCAAAGGTCTGAGGGACAGTGAACTGGCCCCCTGTTTAAAAAGTTTGAGGACCCCTGAGTTAGGGAATGACTGAAATATTTTATCTTCTCCTTCCCTGCTAAGCATTCAACATGTTTTACATGCAGAGCCCATCGCGGGTCAGACTGGGCGTGTGCCCGTGGCAGGCGGCTGCCATATCGCACAGTGAGGATTAAAGCCACCAGAGGTGCCCAGGAATCAGGGCAGAAATTCTTCTCCCAGGCCCATGCCTGACTGTAGCCCCTCCTCAGGTTAGCCCATGCCAGAGCCAACCCCTGAAAGGCTCCTGCTGTCCTTCTTCTCACAGGGGGGCACTGAGAGTAACAAGGGGGGCCCCAGGGATTCAACCACTCAGCACGGGCTGAGCAGGGACATCGGGGGGCGGCAGCACAGTGAGGAAGGCAGAAAACAGAGCGATGGCCCTGTGGCATCTCGCCAGCCGCGGGCCATGGATCAGAGGTGGGAGGCAGCGAGGTCTCTGGGCAGCAGCTGAGCATGCCCTGGGGGCGCTAACTGATTCCTGTATTGGAAATCGGCTTTGGGGGGCTTGGGGTTTCGGTTTGGTTTATTGTTATTGCCTCTGTAAGACACATCTTTCCATTCATGCGCTGTGAGGGGCTGAGAAAGGTGGATGGTGAAACAGCACAAGTGGCTTTCAGAAGCTCCCCACTGCCACCCACGCACTCTTGTTTTCAAGTTTCCAAAGCCCCTCCACCCCGCTCCCAGGATGGCAGGGCCTCCCCAGAAGCAGGTGCCATATCATCTCCCGGGGCAGAGGCGGGGGGGTGGCCAGAGCTGAGCCCACCCTCCCACCAGAAAGTCAGGGCTCTTTGAAGGAGGAAGGGGGAGCGGGGTAGAGAAAGGATTCAGGCCCCTTATGCCAGTGATGGCGAACCTATGACATGCGTGTCAGAGGTGACACGCGAACTCATTTTTTTGGTGGATTTTTCTTTGTTAAATGGCATTTAAATATATAAAATAAATATCAAAAATATAAATCTTTGTTTTACTATGGCTGCAAATATCAAAAAATTTCTATATGTGACACGGCACCAGAGTTAAGTTAGGGTTTTTCAAAATGCTGACACGCCGAGCTCAAAAGGTTCGCCATCACTGCCTTAGGTGCACCATGGCGTCAAAAGGCCTGTCCCTTTCAAAGAGCAGGAAAGGGGGAGATTGAACTGGGCAGGGGCTGGGGGGTCAGGAGGAATCAAGGGGACCTGTTCTGGGCAAGAAATTAAAGTGGACAAGCCTGTCCACAACCCCGCCCCCCCCCCCCCCAGACCCAGAGCACCCGGCCGGCCGCCAAGGCGCTGAGTCCTGCAGGGCCGCCCCCTGCGGGCTCGCCAGGGGCCGCTGAGCGCCCTCTGTGCCTTCTGGGTATGAAGTGAGGGGAATGGACACCCCAGGGCCGTGAGGATGAGGGGATAGCCGAGCGCGGTGACCCCTCGCACTCTCCCGGGGCACTAGAGCGGATGGTGTTGTTCCTGCCACACTCCCGTCTCCTGCAGGCTGGTGACCAGGGCCTTGGGTCAACCTGGTGAGCTTCACTTTTTGTGCACAAACCTTTGCACAGGGTGGCGCAGCGAGAGCCCAGAGAGGGAGCCTTTGGACTCAGCTCCCGGCTCTGCTGTGTACTGCCTCGGACTTTGGGCCAGTGGCTTCAGCTCCCTGTGCCCGGGCTTCCCCGGGGGTAAGATGGGCCAATCGTGCCCATCCCCAAAGCTGTGGGGTTCAGGGAGCTCCACCTGCAGTGCTGGGCGCTGCCACTCGCTCACGGGAGAGCCTAGCAAGTGTTCATTCTATTTAGCTGGCTCTTCTCCAAAGTTCCTGGAGCAGGCAGGGCACGTCCCCGCCACCTCCCCATGGAGGTACAGGGTCAGGAGGGTCCGAAGGGCCCACTTTTATACGCAAGAGGCCAGCCTCAAAGTGACCAGCTTGTTGGCCGCCACCCTGTCCCCTTGACTAGAGTTAAAGTTCCTGGGTCACCCCCTTCCCTCTCCTCTTGTTTTATAGAAAATCGTTTCAGCGAAATGTCTTTCCTCAACCTACAAAGGCGAAGGCTGGATGCGGTGGCACCCAATGCTCACGCCATTCCTCGCACCTCAGCGGCTCCCTCTGCTCGCGTACTTGTCCTATTTTATCCCCACACTTTAACGTGTGACACTGAATTAGAACAAAAACAGAGTGACCCACCCGAGAGACAGGACAGAGGTGTGGGGTCCAGCCCAGCACTTTCCACTGAGGCCCCGGAGGCCGGGCCTCCCCTTTGAAATGAAAGGTTGAGACTAGACTGAAGATCCCTCTGGCCCAGCCGGCATGGTGCAATGATTGAGTGTCCACCTATGAACCAGGAGGTCACGGTTCAGTTCCCGGTCAGGGCACATGCCCGGTTGTGGGCTAGATCCCCAGTGTGGGGTGTGCAGGAGGCAGCTGATCAATGATTCTCTCTCTTATCATTGATGATTTTATCTCTCTCTCTGTCTCTGAAATCAATAAAAATATATACCCCCCCCCAAAAAAAAGATCCTTCTGTCTCTGAGAGTATATGATTTGTAAAAACACGTGAGAAGGAAAGGAACCCCCAACATATTCCACCTGCATGCAGGTCCAGCAAGGTTCCCCACTGGCTTAGGGACCAGCAGGGCTCGGGGACTCCGGCTTCGGCTCAAGTGGAGCCAGGGCTCCAGCCGGGCAGAGCCGCGTCTAGTGCACACTCAGCTGGACACACGGACCCTTTAATTCTCACAACAACCCCAAGCAGGACGTGGAGACCACCTTTACTTCACAGGTTGCACAGGTTGATCAGGGGTGCTAGGTTCTGTTTGGGTCTGTGTAGCTCCAGAGCCCCCCTCTCCCCAGGACACCGGCCAACCCCTGTCCCCAGGCCCACAGATAGGTCTGAGAGTTTGGGAAGCATTCAAATGCTTTATTGTTCTGTGACCCTCAAGCTCTATAGCAGCCCAGAGAATGGTCACGAGGACTTCAGTACCCGGAGGTAAGAGGTACAGTGTTAAGTCTTGTCTCTCAGTCCACCTGCTGCTCACCTGGCTAAGGTCTGTGTCTTGCTTGCTTTCTGTAGTTGATGTCCTTCCCACCACTGCCAAGCCCACCACCAAGTCCACCCCTAAGAAGATAAGGTGCCGGCCCCCAAGCCCGGTGACTCGGAAGGGTGAGTTCCCCCGTCCCCCTGGACTCTCAGAAGCGCAGCATTGTCACTTACAGCTTTCCTTCCCTTCTTTCCTCCCTCCCTTCCTTCCTCCCTCCCTACTTCCCTCCCTCCCTCCCTTCCTTCCCTTGGTCCTTCCATAAGCCCTTCCCAAGTGCCCAGTCTTGAGCCTGTTTCTCTGGCCCTGAGCTGGGCTCAGTAGGGAAGCTGTGTCCTCCAGTAGCTCACAGTCTAGTGGGGGACACACTCACCAGTTGTCACAGGACGAAACTTAATGAAAGACATGTCCACTCAAAACTTGCACACAAATTTCCCCAGCAGCATTATTCCTAATAGCCCAGAAAGAGAAACAACTCAAATGCCCACCATGATGTGGATTTACGCAATGTGGACTAGCCATGCAATGGAATAGCAGTCGGTCATAATCAAGGATTAAGTACTGATACACACTACAACATGGATGAATCTTTAAAAGGTTATGCAGTGGAAGTAGCTAGTTACAAAAGACCATAGATTATATGATCTCATTGATATGAAATGCCCAGAATGCGACATTCCATGGAGACAGAAAGTAGATTAGTGGGGGCCTGAGGCTGGGTGACTGGGGGAGGGCTGGGGAGGGACTGCCAGGAGGTACAGGATTTCCTTTTGGGGGGATAAAAATGTCCTAAAATTAGATTGTGGTGATGGTTGCACATTTCTGTGAATTTACCAAAAAACATGAAATTATACACTGAAACAGGTGAACTTTATAATATGTGAGTTATATCTCAATAAAGGTGTTAGCTAACAAATAAAAACCCCACCCAAAGGAACAGGACGTTAAACTTTCCCACTTCTGAAGCCTAGCTGAGGACCTACCACACCGTATGTGCTTGATATGTTTGTTAATGAGTGAACATGCTCACCGCTCTGTCCTGTGAGCACTGGACACCGCAGCTGGAGCACACACATGCACACGCACACACGCATACATGCACGTGTACGTACAATCTGCGCACACACACACACACACACACACACTTTTCTTGAACTCATAAGCCAAATGTGTTTCTGGAAAAATACTGATCTCTGTTCCCCAAAAGTTACTGGTGACAAACGGAAAATGCCATCTGCTCCAACCCAGAGAACAAACCACAGCAGCCACCCCAGCGGCCTCGTGCTGCTGGGGCTGCTGTGCCTTAAAGGCATGTGAAGTCCCAGGAGCCTGGGAGCAGCCCTAACAGGACCTAGGGGCTGGGAGGGGGGAGCTGTCCTGTTAGGTCACAGCACACAGAGCATCAGAAGACCCCAAGCAACATGGCACCACCAGCACCCCACAAATACACACCACACCACAGTGACATAGACACAAGCCCAGGCTTCAGAGCCTTCCGCTGGGCTTACATTCTAGAAGAAACATGCTTTGTTCATCCTCGTGTCAGGACTGCTGAATGACAGCGAATTCAGAGAGACTTTTATAAATGATGGACGAAAGGTCTTCCAATGTCTTGCATCAGTTCTAATATGAATCCTCAGTAAAATCCTGGGCAAAGTGCAAATCCAACATTAGCAGGTTCTTTAGAACAAACAGGTGGCCACGTGGAGTGGAGGGTGTGGGGTGGTCGGCGGTGGCTGAATTGGGGCGGGGCCTTGGAGCAGTGTAACATAGAGGTACGTCAGTCAGGCCTGGATTGGAATCCCTGTCACCACTCTCTCAGCCTCCGTTTCCTCACCTGTGAAATGGGAGGTTTACCTGGCTAAAGGGAAGAAGGAGTAAACGAGATGCTACACACAAGGCATTTCGCTTGGCAGGGCACCCAGACAGACCTCACGGCTTACGATCATGAATAAAAGCCTGGTGGCCCCCATGGAGGGACCAGCTTCCTAAGGCCTAGGGCCTTAGGACTATCCTTTGAGAGACACTGGGAGGGCCTGGGGGTCCATTTCTAAGCCGCTGTCTTGGGAGAAGTGTGGGGAGATCAGACCTCGGGAGACCCGGGTGAGGGAGGAAGCAGCTGCCTGTCCTGTCGCTGAGGCGGCTCCCTGGCCGAGCGGGCTCGGCACCACGGCGGTGGGAGCGCCCCTTTCCCTGGAGTCACGTTCTGGGAGGTGTCTGTGGACCTGCGGCGGCATTGCGGCCCATTCGGGTGTGACGCCCCTTCAGGAAGCCAAATTAAAACATCATTACATATAAAATCATCTCACGGTGGTTAAAGTGCCTAGAAAAAAAGGCTAGAAGAAAATATACAAACAGTGGTATTCTCTGGGCGGCAGGCTTTTAGTTAATTTTCCCCTCTTTGTGTTCATCTGTGTGTCTCAAATGTGCCATATGCGTGTCTCCCAGGCCCGCCTTGCGGCCCCCTGACCCTCGGCCTGCTGGTGACCGGCGCCGTGATTCTGCTGGTGTCCCTGGGTGTGGCCGTTCACCTGTACTGTAAGTTGTCCCCTCTGGGCCCTCACGGTCAGCCCCTGGTGCTGTTGGAGGGCCCTTCCTTCTCTAGGGGAGCAAGGCAGACGTGGGCCCGAGGCAGTCCCATAGGTGATCCTGGGCCTGACCAAGCGGAAGGCTCAGAGACCGCCTGGCTCTGGAGTCAGAACTCCCTGGGTTTGGGTCCAACCCGGCTACTCCCTGACTTAGTGCCTTGGGTGCGTGCCCTGGCCTCTCTGAGCCTCCCAGGGGCACGCAGGGGCAGTGCCACCTCCCTGCCAAGGTTGCTGTTGGTGAAGTGCTGCCCTGCGTGCCCAGCTGGGTATGTGCTTAGTGAGCGGGAGCGCCTGTGGGCAGTCGGGATGGAAGTACACGGAAGAGACTGAAGTGGGTTTGGGTTATGTTCCAGAAGCTAGAAATCCTGCCCGTCTGTGAGGCTGAAGGGAAACAGAGATGGCTGCTGCTCTCGGCCATTCCCGAGACAGAGTCATCTCCCATGCCCCTCCCCGCCCCACAGCTGCCGGGGAGGCCGCACAGCTGCCATGGAGCCCAGAGCCCCGGGCCCACCTGTGCCACCTGGAGCACGTCACTCACCCTCTCTGGGTGCTGTAACATGGGAGGGGTGGCCTGCAGGCATACGGGCTAGAGTGGTGGCTCTTTTATAGGTCACGGACCCCTTTGAGCATGTGATGACAATTTCCCTGGAGAAATGTGTCATGGGCACTTTTGTGCACACATTTGCCACCCACAAAGGGATCCATTTACCCAGTTCTAAGAACTCCATTAGAGTTCAGTGGTTGCAAACTTGTTTTAAAATTTTATTTCATTTTTCTTTGTTTCCCCATCACCAAGCAAGCTTTTTTGATCAAGGACCTCCTTGGTAAAAAATTTAAAAATAATAAATACCAACTTCGGTGAACTATAGTTATTTATTTAATCCATTATGTATGTTCTTAAATGTGCTTCGAAAGTAATCAAGGATAAGATAAGCTTGTAAATAGTCCTGTTCATATTTCCTTCCTTCACCCCAATGGGAAACCTCGCGTGTCTCCCAAATACACATGCTCTGGTTCAAGACCACCTGCCGGTACAGCCGCTCCTTCTGACCTGCGGTGAAGGGCAAAGCGGATGTTGAAGGATGCCCAGAGGAGCTGAGTTTGAGTTCTGGTTCACCCCTTACTAGCTGCGTGACTTTGGGCAAGTGACTCCGTAACGTACTTGCTCCGCGCCTTGGTTTCCTCGTAGACAAATGAAGATGATAAGAGTACTATCCGGCTCCCAGGTTTACCGTGAGCATGAAGGGGTTAAAACACATGCAGCTGAAGCGGAGCCTGGCACCAGGGCAGTGTCTGAGGTGTTAGCTGTCCTCAGCACCCCTCTTGCTCTCTGGGGCTGGGTGTCAGCGGCCCACAGTCCCTGCTGACCGATGTTGTTGGTTTCTTCTCCTAGGCCAGCGGAGGAGAGCCCGGATTCGCTTCATGAAGCAGTAAGTGCTGGGGCTTGGAAAAGTGCCCAGGACGGGCCCTGGGTGTGGTCCTGGTTTCCTCGGCCCCTGCTGCTGCTCACAGCCTCTCGTGCAAGGAGCCAAAGCCAGGCGCCACCTTCGCAAAAGCACAGGGTGTATAAATCCAGGGGTGATAGAGCTCCGGAAACTTAAACAAACAACAACAAACAAAAGTGCCGATGAGTTGCTAAGTGCATTTCGAGTGCGGCAAGATGCAGCTCTCAGCCCTCCTGGTGGTCACAAGCAGCCCTGGCATGCAAGGACCAGGGCAGGCTATCCCAAACTCCTTCCCACCATCATCGTATGCAGCTTGGTCCTGCAGGACACAGGAGGCTTGTTTTTACCAGTTGAAAGACTTGCTCCAAGCATTTGGGACAGGAAAGAGCACAATTGAGCTGAAAGCAAGAGCAAGTGGGTCCCTCCAGGGCAGTGTTCTCCCTGCTGGGCTGGGTGCTGTGCTGCCTTCCTTGGGCCCGTCTTCCGCCCTGGGCCCCACTGGGCTCCCGGGAGTTGGCAAACCCACCATCTGACTCCCATGGCTAACACGACCTTGTCCGTTGGGCCCCCTGAGCTGTGTAAGCACAGGCAGAGGCCAGGAGACTGAGAGGCCTGAGGCTGTCGGGTGCCCCAGCCTCACGGACCTCCGGACCCCAGTTGGGCTCTGGGCACTGTTCTTGGATTGGTTTTTCTTCCTCAAAAGAGAGAATTTCACATCTACCCATCTCATTGCTTGCAACCCTCTCCACAGAGGGTTGTTGGAAAAAAGAGAAAGCCCAGGCCTCTAGGTTGAAGAGGGCAGCAGGGCCTCGTGCCCAGGAGCTCTGGCTCCAGCAGGAGGCAGGTCTGGGTTTGAATCCTGCCGGCCACTCACCCACCATGTGACGGTAGGCGAGTGGCTTCCCCCCTCTCAGCCTCTGATTCCTCATCTGCAAAATGAGACAACAGTACCCACCTCGTGGCTATTGTGAGGACTTGCTGGGGTGAGCCACTACACGGTGCTCAGCCCCGGGTCCCAGGGAGTCGAAGCACAGACTCATGTCACTGAGGAAAGTCAACTCTACAAGCCCAACAGCCAAGAAACAAAAATTTTAAAATACTCTAAAATTATAAGTTCTCCACAAAGTGTGTTCCACGTTATTATATACCAGTGTACCATCTTTGTAGGTATAGATGCTTCAACGTGCCTGCTGTGTTTTATGGGCAGCTTTTGATGATAATATTGATTGGGTACAATCTTCAACCTACGTGCTGAATTTAGAAACCACCCCCTACAGACAAGACAGTAACCCCGAGTGTATTTGTCTAAACCGAGGCCTCCAGAATGTTCTTTTATGGAGAACCAGTCCCCCTCGGGGAACCGCCGGTGGTTCTGGCTGCCTCTCACGTCTTCATTTCAACTTGTTCCCCAGTGATTTGACCCCAGTTTGTGGACCTCATGCCTTGGCAAACCCCAGGGGTCTGTGGATCAACTAAAGCAGAGACGGAGCTGAGGGTGGTCCTGGGTGTGGCCCTGGGCGCCCTCAGCCTCTGCTCACAGCTCTGCTCCCATCCGCCGCCTATGGTTACACTTCCCTGGGAGACATCATTTGAACACAAGGATCTGTGGCTGCCAAAGTTTGAAAACCACCTGTGGTTTTGCCATCATGATCCAGATGTGGACAAAACGGTCTGTGGGCCTCACAGACAAGCTGCTCCCAACTCACGTTGCGCCTTGGAGCAGAGGTTCCCGGCCTCTAACTGGCCTTAGAAAACCGTCCTATCACAGGCCGCCTCCTGGCCCCTGGGTGTGCATCTGTGAGGAGCCTGTCTTAGAAGGCACTGCAGGAAGTCACACCATTCAAAGCCAGAGTCCTTTGGGCTGCCCTTTATTCTTTCTTTCTTTTTTTAGCTTAAAAAAAAATTTAATGACTAAGTTGGGCCCTAAAAACATAGTAACCCAAAACTCCTGGCTCCAGGCTACTAACTTGGAGGGGAACCCTGTATCTTCATTTGCCATTTATCTCTGTTACAGGAAATTCAATGGCCTTTGCCTGAGAATAAGTGGTTTCACAACTTGCTGTTGTTTTTAGGCTTCATAAATGAGCAGAGGATATGCTGCTGGTGTCCGGCCACAGAGATGCCTGGTCAGGAAAGAGCGAGATGCGGAGAAAGGAGAGAGAAGGGACACGCTGCCTGGAAACTTCACTGAGCTGCTGGAGCTGCCTGCTTTAACCACTGCGAGTTCTTCCTGCGGGCCTCGCGCGTGGCGGTCATCTGGCCCCGGAGCCCCGGGGCACTTCCTGCAACTCGGGGCACACTGGAGGACGGAGTCAGAAGTGCCACCCACGCCACTTCCGCTCCCTGCTCGTCCTTGCCCTGTTTGGCTGTGACCTGGACTCCTGAGACGTGGAGCAGCGCTGGCATGGCTTCCCTTGTCCTTCCCAGGCTGGGGCCTGACAGTCCTCACAGGGAGCCCAAGGACCAGGCCCAGCGGGAGGGCTGACCCGGCTCTTATCGTGCCCGTGTCTGCGGACCTCTCCTGGGGCTGGGAACCGGTGGTTTGGGGTGCGGGAGGTCACTTCATCTCCCACTAGAAACTTCCTTGGCTTTCACTTCTGCCTCCTCATGGCTTGTATACTTCTCTCACTTTCCATTCCTTTTATAAAAATGTCTTGATTGTAAAAAATAAAAGTCCTAAGCAAAAAATGCAAATGGCTCGTGTGATGGAAAAGCACAAAAGCCCATCTAGACGGCAAAGATGTTGATGCTCAGTTGAAAAGAATTAAGGATCAAACGTGTGTGTCCTCATTTGCCCCTGCAGCGTGTCACCGGCCATGTTGTGGGTGTAGAGAAGGCCCGAGAGGCTGGTGAGCAGGTGCCTCAGGGCGAGGGCCTTTGGCCACTCCCAAGCTGACTTCACTAGCACCTGTTCATTTCTGTTGAGGGTAGAATCCCAGGGACCCTGGCCTCAAAGCCAATGACCTTGCACCTGAGACAAGGTAAGAGGCATCAAGGTCTCTGTCACATGTCCATTAATTGTTTTACTGTCTCTCAGCTTCCAGGGTCAGAGAAGAAAAATACGAGGAGAAAATGCTAAACTGGAGAGGGGAGTCCTGATGAAGCTCTCGTGCCCTTTGAAAAGGTCCAGGGACCCTGCCTTAGCTGCCCGTCCTGGGCTTTCGCAGCATAAGAGCTATTGAGCCAAAAAAGAATGCAACCGTAAGCTGCACTTACAGAGGCACCATGGCCAGGGCAAACGAGCAGAGTCCCACCTGCCTTTCCAACCCAGCCCTGGTTACAGAAGGGCCTTGGCAAGCCAGGTTCTGTTCAGGGCCCTCTGGCAGCCACGCAATGGGACGAAGGGACAGCGGGCCCATCGCCCCGCAGCTGAGATGCTTGCTGCCTGTGGGGTTGGAGAGCACAGCAGAACTAGGTGCGGTAGGTGGGAGTTAGAAGGGCGTAGATGCTGGAGGTGCTCAAGAGAAGCAAATGCTTCCTGCCCATCAACTTCAAGGGCAGGCTGCCTCCCAAGGTTGAGGGGAGGAAGGAAGGGGCCAGGGTCACCTGGACCAGATGGCGCCAGGGTTCACTGTGAAGGTGGGCTCCTTGCTCAGCGATGCTCGATGTGAACCATAAGAGACTGAGGCCCAGGCGGGGCGACTGCCCTCCCCGAGGGCTCACACCCAGTCCACAGCGGAAGGAAGAATAGGCCTCCGGGCCCTCGTCTCACGACAGGCTCTGCTATCTGACGGTCTCCCTGCTGCTGTCTTTGGGATTGTGTTCAGTTCTTTGCAAGTCTGCGGAGAGGGGTGTCGAGGTTGTGGGGGCAAGGGTGGGGTGGGGTGCTCCTTGATCTGCTTGCTGGGCCGCAGGCACCTGCCGCAGGCTCCGCTCGGCTTGGCCTGCCAGAGAGCAGGCTGGGCTGCCAGCAGCAGGGGCTGCGGTGAGGAGGTCTGCACCCGGCACCTGGCTTTTGTTTTGAAGAAGAAACTGAGCTGTTACTTCTTTCTGGAGAGCCATGATGGCAAAATATTTTTAAAATAATGTTTGTCAATCAGCTTTTTTGTTTTTACTATCAATTCCACTTGTAGGCGTTTATCTTTAAAGAACACACATCTCAAAGTTACATGCACAAAGAAATACATATCCAGTTGTTTCCTGTAGTTGGCTTATTAGCCAACAATTAGTAAAAATTCAAATGTCCATCAGAAGGAGCCAGTAGGTTAACTGTGGTACAGACTTACTTATAAGATAGCCCACGAAGCCAGATTCATTCATGCTGGCATCAAATGCTGGCCACTGTATCTGCATGTATTCTAACAGCATCTGTGTTGAAGATTCTCTTTTAAATCTGAAACAGGCTTAAAATTCAAGCCCAGAAAAAAATGGGTAAAAATAAAATGTACATTCAAAGTCAGGCTATGGCTGCCCTTGGTGCAGGGGACCATTACCAGGGAGCACCGCTCGGGGTGTGGGCGTGTCCTGCTTCTCCGTCCGAGAGCTGGTCAGAGAGTGTGTCCAGTTTGGGAAAAGTCACTGAGCTGGACACGCTTGATATGTCAACTTTCAAATACAGATATGAGTATAGATGTAGATTATGCTTTAATAAAGAGATGTTTTAAAATTCAAGGACAGCACATTACGGAAATGTGTAAAGTCATATTTAAAAGCTTCTTGCTCTTCCAAATTATTTCTGCAGGTACTTTTTAAAACAGAAAATTACACTCTTACACAATATAATATGTAATACATTGGATAGAGAATAGAAAATTGAATCATAATGTTGTTCTGCAAAGTTAATTTTTTTCTCAGGATCTGTGGATATATTTGCTTGCATATGTGTAGATGAGGGTCAAAAAGATATATTCTTAGTTGTGAATGGCAGTTACTCTGGGGAATCTCCATTTCTGAGTTGTTCATTTCAGTGCTGTATTTTTTTTTTTTTATCCTCACCGAGGATATTTTTTCAATTGATTTCCAGAGAGAGTGGAAGGGAGGGAGGAGGGGGAGAGAGAAGAGAAACGTCGACAGGAGAGAGACACATCGATTGGTTGCCTCCCACATGCACCCCTACCGGGGCTGGGGAACCTGTAACTCAGGCATATGCCCTTGACTGGGAATCAAACCCGAGACCCTTCGGTCCAAGGGCTGACACTCTCACCGCTGGTGCAAAGCCAGCCAGGGCAGTGTTGTATGAATGTTTACAACCGTTATGTATTACTTTTGCATTGGGGAAAAAACAAAAGTTTGAAGAAGAAAAAAACAACAGCCTATTTTATTTTATTTTAAAATATGGGACACTTCACGAATTTGCATGTCATCCTTGTGCAGGGACCATACTGATCTCTGTTTGGTTCCGAATTTGGTATATGTGCTGCTGAAGCGAGCATGAAACGGCCTCTTTTAAAAGAGGCTTTGGTCATTGTAATATTAAAAAATTGGAATCAGCTTAAATATCCATCAATGAGAGATTTATTCATAAATTGTGATTTTTAAAAAACCTGTACCATGGGAATCACTGTGGTGCATGCCGAGGTGGCCAGAAGGCAGGGCCTAACTCAGCTAGCTGTCTGACCTTAGCAAGCTCATAGCCCTGTGAGCCTCTGTTCTCTCCTCTGAAATGGGGTCACCAGGAACATCTCCCTCTCGGTCTCGGTAGGAAGGTCTGTGAGCAGGACTGGCGCCCTCCCCTCCCTTCCTCTCACTGAAGGTGAAGAATTCGGGCAGCAGCCTGCAGCTGTGGCGCCTCACAGGCCACGTTCAAAGGAGGAAGGGGGCTCCTACACCACCCCCTTCCTTTCATCCTTACTCTTCCCCACACCCACCCAGCGGCTTGTCTCTACTGTAGGAAGTGGGCAACTTGTTTTCAGAAAGTGATCCCCGGCCCTGTGGGGGCTGCAAAGCTGATCCGAATCTGCCACCCAGTCAAAGGGAAAGAGAGAAAGAGCCTGTTTTCAGAGGCCTTTCCAGGTGTGGAGGATGAAAGAGATCTCCTCTGTCGCCTCTTGGGAAACCTCCTCAGATGCGTCACTTTTCGGTGCCCGTGAGTCACTGCTTCCTAGAGTCGTCCTGGCTGCATAACTCAGTGCATTGACTCAGATAGAAGGCGCCTGGAGTCCCCAGGCCACATCGGTTGGGGATTCTCAGAAATACGCAGGGCAGTGAACGCAGGAGCCGAAAGGGCCTTCTGTCCTCCTGCCCAGCGTCACCGGCTATCCAGGACCCAAGTTTTTCCCATTAAATCGCTGCCTTTTACATACGGGTACCCATTTTAGAGTTTAGCTTAGGCTTCTGATTTGAATGGACACTGTCTACATCTCTTTCATATATTTTTATTTATTTACTTATCTATTTAAAATATGTTTTTATTGATTTTAGACAGAGAGAGAGAGAGAGAGAGAGAGAGAGAGAGAAACATCAATGTGAGAGACAAATATCAATTGGCTGCCTCCCACCTGCACCCTGACCGGGATCAAACCCACCAACTGGGCATGTGCCCCGACCAGGAATCGAACCAATGATCTTTAGGAGCACGGGACGATGCTCTGTCAACTGGCTACACCAGCCAGGGCTCTTTCATGTACTTTTAGTTGCAGACCGTCTCCCATTCTGTCCCTCATTTATGAGAAACAGCTCACCCTGCCCCCTTTCTCCGCAGTTAGTGCTCATTTCTTAGCAGCTTCGTGGACTATTCCTTAGGCTTCTTGCTACCAGTTCAAATATAATCATTTGAAGCACCTTCTCTGTGACCAGCCTGTTCTGTGCCGGGACTAGGGGTGGCCAGGACAGAGGCAGCCCCCAGGGCTCACGCGTTGCTCATCTCACTTAGCCAAGAGGCTTCTAGCTAGCCATCTCCTGGGGGGACCACGGCCTGTGGGAGCCGTCTTTCCACCGTACAGATGGTCAGCACTCCCAATCCTGAGGCCAGAATCTAATGAATAAATGAAGGAAGCGGAAGGCTCATCCTCCAACTCCCACCACAGGTTCTGCTCCTGACGTCAGTGAGCTGGGACCGCTGTCCTCCCTCGGTGCCCCTCTCTGCACCTCGCCAGCTGGCACCCTGATCCAGTCTTCCTGGGCTCCTGCAGGCTGTGAGGACTTGAATTCCTCATACTTCTGAATGTTTACTCTGCTAAGTACAGTAAGCGAACACCTCGGAGAAAAAAGCTCAACAAATTAGATATTAATTGAGCACCTATCGAGTTCTTGGCACTAACACGTGTACACATGCAGACACGGTCCTCAACCCCATGGGCTCACATCATCTTGGGGGACGCAGACAGAAGCCCAGCCCTTTGGTCCCCTTGAGACTGCCCTCGGCACCTCCCTTGCCTCACGCCAGTGCCAGTCACGGACGCCAATAAACAAGTGAATAGGCAAATACCCAGATGGTATGAACACAGGCAGAAGGCATGAATTGCCTCCTCAGAAGAGTTGTGTTCTGCTGAGAGAAGAGTTTGCAGCCTCTCACAGGAGATTTTGTGGAGGTCTCTGTGGTTGAGTGGGGGCAAAGCTAAGAGGGGAAGATTTGAAGTGTTGGCAGGGAGGCGGAGGCCCACCTTCCCCCACACACCCCTCCCAGTGCCCCTCCAGCATCCTGTGGGCCGAAAGCAGCTGCTTGGCTACACCTGCTAGCTGGGCAGGACCAGCCGAGCAAAAGGAAGGCCGGGACTCCTGTCTCTCCACCCGCCTCCCTGCCCTGCCTTTAGTATCCAAACTAAATTGAGACCTTTGAGTGTGTTTGCGTGTTTAAGAGAGGACCGAGCCTGAAACCTGGCCATATGCCTCGACTGGGAATCGGACCGTGACCTCCTGGTTCATAGGTCAACACTCAACCACTGAGCCACACCAGTCGGGCAAACTATGTCCTATTTTTGTAAAGCAAATAACCCCCTGCAGGAAGCCCTAGAGCTGCCTGCCTGTAGCTGAGCACATACGCAGGACACTCACCTGATGGCCAACATCGGGCAGGAATGTAAAAAGCAAAAGTTCCCCTGGAAAAGGAACCAGTTTTACTTAAGTCCCAAGAGATTAAAACAATCGTGCTCCTCCTTCTGTTTAGATCAAGCGTACTGTTAAAACTCAGTTTCACAATACATCGGAGAGCACCTAGGAATTAAAATAGCCAGGGGATATAGGCAATAATATTGTAACAACGATGCATGGTGCCAGATGGGTACTGGAAATATCGGCGTGAACACTGTAAAGTCTGCTGTCCTGAAACTAATACAAAATAATATTAAACATAAATTGTAATTAAAAATAAAAGTTTAAACCAATTCATTTATTTATTCTTGCACTGCCTAATTCCACACAGGATATGGGCAATTTACCAAGCTTCCACACAGAGGGGGCATTACATCAGGGCAAACCGACCCCTGCATGGCGGGCGGGGAAGAAAAGCTGGTACATATAAAACAGCACAGCACCTGCTGGTGTTCAACAGTCCTGCCCCCCTCACCCCAGCCCACAGAGGACGACGTAAGAACTTGGGGTTACGGTGCCCCTCACCTGATTTCGTACATCTCCTCTTACTCTCTGTTTTTAGTTTTTGAACACGCAAGGAATTTATTTTCTCCTCTGCGTCTGCCTCCCATTTCAAGTCACCACCCAGACACGCCGGGCGGTGCCAGCAGTGGGCTCATGGGGGCTGCTCAGAAGGACGGTGAGACGAGAGGGCACGGTTTCCACTCGTTTCTACTTTTAGAAGAAACACGATTTGTTATTACAGTCATTAACACATCATTAGTTGTTATATTTAAAATGCGGCATTTCCAGCACAGATCGGACAAAAGTTACTGACATAAGGAAATGGGACTGGATGGATCGTTTTGGTTTTTGTGGGGTTTTTCTTATAAAAGTTTGAGAACAAGACCTCCTTCACCTCCCCAAACGCCTAGGTTTCTATTTCTTATCCGGGACAAAGAGCTTGGCTGACTTCTCTCAGTGTCAGAACCGCCGAAGCTCATCTTCAGTTTCCACGGTGACCCCGGGCAGGGCTTCCCCTCGCGCTGCTGCCACAGGCCTCGTTGCTGGCGGACTCCGGCTTCCCCACCAGGATGCTCTGTTTTCCCACGCGCAGGTCCTAGCAGAGAGCGGCGTGGCGGCGATGAGGGAAGGTGACTCTCCCACCCTTTTAGAATCAGAAAGGCTTACTTTCTCAGAGGCCAGAGCCTCCCTCCCCATGGGATTGTCAGCTACTAGAGACACACGGGTCACTTCACAGTTACTGGCTCCAGCAATTAAAACAAAGTGAGACAGGACAGACCCCAGGGGCATGTATGGGTGCCACCACACAAGTGGCGCTCACATGCACGGCGAAAGAATGGGTTACATAAACCAGGGGTGCCGAGACAATAGGGTAATTCTTTGGAAAAAATTAAGTTTTAGCTCTTTACATCTTACACCAAAAGAAATTCCAGGTGGTTTAAATAAATAAATGTTTTTAAAATCTACTGAAAGAAACCAGAAGGTCAGTAGTTTAAAGAACAATAAACTCTAATAAAAATTAAAGATGAATATTATAATAACTATGTATGGTGCCATGTGGGCAATGAAAATATCAGGGGAGCCGTAACCGGTTTGGCTCAGTGGATAGAGCGTCAGCCTGTGGACTGAAAGGACCCAGATGCGATTCCGGTCAAGGGCATGTACCTTGGTTGTGGGCACATCCCCAGTAGGGGGTGTGCAGGAGGCAGCTGATCGATGTTTCTCTCTCATCGATGTTTCTAACTCTCTATCCCTCTCCCTTCCTCTCTGTAAAAATAAATAAATAAATAAATAAATAAATAATAAAATATATATTTTTTAAAAAAGAAAATATCAGGGGATCAGTTTTTAAAGTATATGATTGCCTAACCAGTGGTCGGCAAACTGCGGCTCACGAACCACATGCAGCTCTTTGGCCCCTTGAGTGTGGCTCTTCCTAAGCCTTAGGAGTACCCTAATTAAGTTAATAACAATGTTCCTACCTATATGGTTTAAGTTTAAAAATTTTGGCTCTCAAAAGAAATTTCAATCATTGTACTGTTGATATTTGGCTCTGTTGACTAATGAGTTTGCCGACCACTGGCCTAACCGCTATGCTGTACACCTGAAACTAATACAAAATAATACTGAATGTAAACTGAAATGGAAAAAACACTTTTAAAAAATTAAATACAAACTTGTGTCTAATATATACACACACTTTGGATAATTATAAAGGCAGTGTTTATTAAAATACATTTCATTTTCAAAATTGAGCTATCAGCTGTTACAGTGCGTATACCTTTTTTTGGGGGGGGGTCACCCTGTATATAGATTTGAATTGTTTAAACCACAAACAAAAAAAGCAACACATTTTAAAACACATTTTACCAGATTACACCAGAATATAGTCCTTCAGGTAGATGTGAGTGCTTATAAATTAGCCCGCTCGTATGCCATTGCGGGTACCACCATTGTAGGGGCAAGTTGGTAATATGCATCAAGAACCTTAAGGTTGTGTATATTTCTTTGGCCCAGCAATCCACTTCTACAAACTGATCACGGGAAGGTTATTATGGTTATGCACAGGGATTATTAATAGCAAGGACACACATCACATTATTGCGAGCACACTGAGAACATGCTAAACTCCACCAGTGAAATCAACAATAACCCACCCATACACAGTGAGGGGAACCAGTAAAGTAGTGCCATGCAAGCATGCTTCACAACTGGAAAAATACTCACTGTGTACTTTAAATGTAAAAGTCAGGTTGTAAAACGTTAGATGTTATAGGAGCTAATCTTGGAGGAGAGGGAATTATCCGTGTATAAGGAACATGCATTAGAAAAAATAGCCAGAAAGCACATATGCCAAAATGTGAACTCTGATTGTGAGGGCTTTGGGGGCAGTGGCAGGTCACAGGTAATTTTTAACTTCATGTTTATGCATGTGCATTCTTTCTATCTGTGTATTACACTTATAGCTAGGCAAAACAATAAAGCAATTTCAATTTTGAAAAATATATACAGGGGTGGGCAAAAGTAGGTTTATAGCTGTTCATATGGAAAAAGACATGCAGGTTATGATTATTACCAAAAAAAGAGAATAAACTGTGCTTTGTGTACTTGCAACTTAGTTTTGCCTACTTTTGCCCACCCCTGCATACAAGGAAAATGCAAAAGGACAAGAAAAGTTTACTGTTTAAAAACATAAAATATTATCAGAGCAACTAGAATATGGCCCCATTTTTAAGAGAGAGAATCTGGAAGGTAATGGAACAGAGGTTGCCAATTGTATCTTTTTATTTTTTAATTTCTTATTAATCCTCACAGGGGGAAAATTTTTTCCATTGATTTTTAGAGAGAGTAGAAGGAAGGGAGGGAGGAAAGGAGAGAGAGAAAGAGAGAAACATGGATATGAGAGAGACACATCAATTGGTTGCCTCCCACACTAGCCCGACCAGAGGCCTGGATCGAATTTGCTACCCAGGTACATGCCCTTGACTGGGAATCAAACCTGCCACCCTGTGGTGCTCAGGCTGATGCTCTAACCACTGAGCCAGGGCGCTGGCCAGGGCTCCAGTTTTATTTTGGGGGATAGGACTATACAAATGTTTTCCTTTCCTCTTCTTTGTTTTGCTATATCCTAGATTTTCTCTAAACATAAGCATAATTTTGATTTTAAAAATAATCTGTTCAACTATTTAAAACATACTCGCAGAACTTTACTCCTACACATTGGCTCCAAATATCACAGGCTCCCTGCTGCCCTGAGGGTTTCCCTTCTCTGTGCCCAGGGTCATTCAAAAAGCATCTTACCTTCAGAAGGGATCTTCATTGTGGCGTCTCCTGCAGCTGCCAATCTCCTTAGAGAGGAAAAAAATAATCATCAAGTAACAAACCATAAAAATCTAAAAATTTAAAAATTTTTAAATTCCTAAATATAAACGAGACTATCCATACATCATTTTTAAAAAATTGTCCTCAGTCTGACCACACACAGAAACACACATTTCTATTTGTTTTCAAAGAAGGGTTGACCACATCCAAGCTCACTAAAAGTTTAAAGGGACCAGATGGCCCAATTTTCACACATTGTTTGCTGACATTCGCCCTAACTTTCCAGCCACCATCCTTCTTTATTTCACACTTGTGATCTGTGTGGTCCCATACTGTCTTGCCTGCATTCTCAGTTAACCCCTTATGCATGTATGTCCTCTTGCCATTTTACACGCAGGATGCTAAACCTAGGCTCCATCAACTCACCAGGCTAGAAAGTAAATGGGAAAGGGAGGACTTTACCCCAAAACCACCACCCAGTGATACCCAGGGAGAGGCCCTGTTCCCTACTCTGAGCCACGGGTGCGAGAGCAGTTTAATCTTAGGTCCGGCACAAGTTTACCTAATCTTGTCACTATATAAATTTCCAGAGTTCAAGGTCCCTTCATATAAGCCATCCCCGTGGGCTCTTTTCCTACTCTAGTTGTGGCTAAAACAGAAGCAAAATGCAACTAAAGTTCAAAAATCTCTGTGACTAGGAATCTCTGATCCCTTAGACTCTCAAGTTTAGCGTTATGGACCTCTATGTTGGGAAAGGAGCTTAACGTCTCTCCGATTCAGCTTCCAAAATAATACCTGAACACCTTGACGATAACCTGCCAGGTGCTTGTCCACCTCCTGTGACACGCAGCTCACATCCTCTGGACCAGGGGTCCTCAAACTACGGCCCGCGGGCCACATGCAAATACAAATATTGTATTTGTTCCCATTTTGTTTTTTTACTTCAAAATAAGATATGTGCAGTGTGCATAGGAATTTGTTCATAGTTTTTTTTAAAACTATAGTCCGGCCCTCTAACAGTCTGAGGGACAGTGAACTGGCCCCCTGTTTAAAAAGTTTGAGGACCCCTGCTCTGGACAGCCCACTTCACATTGGACTAGCTCCCCCAGAAAGTGTTTCCTTCAAAGGAAGTCCCTGCAAGCTTCCAAGAACCCCTCAAAAGCAGGCCTCCTGGATGGCTGACCTGGGCTTCAGTTTTGAGTCACTGATGCACCAAGATGACATTTTAATGCCACAAAGTTGACAAGTGTGACCACTCCCATGGCCAGTTTTCAATGTGCCAGCTGTCACTCCACCCTTTCTGGCCTGACCAAGGAAGCCCGTGACACTCCACTTTATAGGAATAATCTTGAACCTGCTCTCCCTTTTTAAAAGAAATGGGTATTTTTGCTGCCACCCTTCACACCCAGCAGTGACACAGTAAGGTGCCCATCCAGAGAAGGTGGGCTGGAGTTCTTTCTGTTAGGTCGGAGAGAGCCCAGGATCGGATACATGCAGACCTGTGACGAGATAATGGACTCCTCCTGGAATTTCTCACAGATCAACGTGCCAGACACAGATACCGGCTTCTTCTCCCTGAATCCACATACCCCCACACAGACACTGACTCCTTCCTGAATACCTTGCGGACCCCCTGAAACTGAAACTTCCTCAGCTGAATACCTCAGCTCATGTCCCTGCCCCTCACCCAACCGCAGTATAAAAAAAGCGCCCCCCTCCCTGTTGGCGTGAATCCACGTGCCCTGTCCTTGGGGGTACGTGGGTCTCCCGGGGACGCAGAATAAACTTTCCTTCCTTCCTTCCTTTTCTGATCAACTCTCTTTATTTCCTTCGCCGCCTCCTGAGCCACCTAACCTAACACTTTCCACGTGCCAGGCTCGGGCAATGAGCCCCTTCCAGCCTCATCGGGCTCCCCGGGCCCAGCACCACCCAGCTTTCAGTGATCTCGTTATGAATCGACCGGTGGTTCCTGTTTCCTCCTCATTTACAAGCCCATGTCACAGATTCTCAGAATATTCCATTGTTGGCAAGAAAGTCACCCTTTAGAGTTGCTCTTTGTTTTAATCTGTTTATTGGGAGGAACACACTGGCTCCATCACCTCACCACACAACTGGGAGGCAGGGGGTGTCTCTGGGGCTAACCAGGGGGCAGGTGTGACCGCCTCCTCAAGCCAGTGGCCCAGATGGAACCCTCTGACGATAAGAGTAGAGCTAAGAAGACAACACAGGCCCTTGCGTTGCCGGCAGGCGCTTCCCCACAGACCACATTTCCTCCCAGGTTTTCGAAGATAATGAGACTTTTTAAAAACCACCTAAAAACACCAGTGCCTCAGCCTGCTTGTCTGTAGATTTATCAAAGCTTGGGGGGGTCATCTTGGATTTTCTCCGCCCAGAGCTCCAGCCGCCGACGTCCACATACTCAGGTACGTGCTCCCGTGCATGACTGTGTGCCTCGGTCACCTCCCTGAGGACAGGGTCTGCGGCTGCCATCCACCGGGTGTCTCTGGGGGTGGCTGACACGTGCTGAGTCACGCAGCCGGGTACAGCCAGGTGATGGCAATACAAGGCAGGGTGGATGGGCAGGAGGGGAGCAGCGTGGGAAGCAAGTGGCCTCTCTGGGTAGCTCCCGCGCCTCTGGTTAAGGTGACAGCTGTCACAGCACCTTTCTGCTCCCGTGTTGCTCTGCGCATGTCTTCTGTTGGTTTCTTCCCTGAGGGTCTGGCTCAGGGGCATCCATCAGCCAACGGGAGGCTGACAGGCTGGCACCCAGGCTCCCGGGGCTGGGGTCTCCCCCCGCACCCCAAGACATCCCCCGAGAGCAGGGCTTTTCCCAAGGCAGCGCTCTCTGATTCCAGATCACAGCGACCAACGCCAGCCGCAGGCCTCTGCCTCAGCGCGCTTGGGGTTTGCTGTGACGGTTACCGGTTACCGACTCCCGGGCTGCACTTCAAACAGGGTCAGGTTCAAAGGCCCAGGAATCCCTGCAGCCTGGCCTCTCCCTCCAGGAAGAGTGTTTCCTTTAACTAAGGGGATGGCCCCAGGAGGGGCTGGGGGGACACGCGAGGCAGGTTCTTGCCCCCCAGGGGCAGGGGTGTCAGGCAGAGCTGCCACCACCGTGGGTCCCACCTGCACACCTGCCCCTTTCATGTGGGGATGTTATGTAGGGCAGCCCCTCCCCCCCAGCAGCACCCCCTCCCCCTCCCCACCTGCTGGGACAGGAGGAAGGAGTTCACTTAGAAAGGCAGCTGCAGCAGTGGAGGGTCAGAACCCACAGGGCCCAGGCCTGGCCGGGGGCTAAATTAGTGGTGGGGTCTCAGGTTTGATTCCGGGTCAGGACACATACAGGAGGCAATTGATCAATGTCTCTCTTTCCCTCTCCCTTCCTCTGTCTCTAAAATCAATAAAAAAATAATAATGAAATAAATTTAAATTAGAAACCCACGGGGCCCAGAGAAACTGCTCAGGCCTTTGAAACCCAGGCTGGAGACTGAGCCTCAGGAAATATCACTTTCAGTGTTATTAGCACTATTTAATAGCCTTGTGTACTAGTATGTATTTTAGATATATAAAAAGCAACCTCAAGGATGGGCAATAAGAGGGAATTATAATAAATGTGGTCCATTTGCTTGGTAGACAGTTATTCAAAGTTCAAAGTTGTGACCATAGAGAGTTTGTAAGAGACTCAGGGAATGTTCGTGCAAATAACTGAAGAACAATAGTACGTGACATCGCGTTCACGGTGCCCACGGTCCAGAGGGGCTTGAGGAGAGAAGCACAAGAAACAACACTCGAGTGTGCTCGGAGAGACTAGATCTTTCTCCGTCTTCCGTGGAGGGCCCTACTCCCCCACCCACCCCTGCTCCCCCACCCACCGCCTCCCTCTCGCTTCTCTGGGCCAGCGATTGATGAAGAGGCCCCTCGCCCAGAACCCTGGGAGGCAGTGGCCAGGGAGATGGAGTCAGACCTTTTCCTTCTTTCATTGGCTCCTTCATCTAATCACATATTCCCTTTACCACTTGCTCCTCCACCTTGGGCGCTGGCTTCTCTTCCCTAAGCCTCATTTCTACTCCTACAAATTGAGAATAGCCATCACCTCCCTGCTGAACACCCGCCACTGCACAGAGCCGCCAGCCGTGCACAGACACGCGGAACCATGTGGTGGGTGATTCAGGCGTGGCCGTGCCCCTGAGCCGGCTCTAGCGTGGGAGACTGTGCCTCAGCCTCAGTGTCTGAGAAGCCCGGCTGAGGGCACCTGGCCCAGGAGGTCATGGGGGTCCAGTGCCCAGCACCAGGTCCTGGCATTTGTTCCTCATCTTGGCTGTGTCCTCAGCCAAGCCCAGGGCCCCCCTTCCCTCCTCCCCGGCTTGCCATCCCCCACCGGAGCCCTGCATGCAGACTCCCCCACACACACTCACACAGATGCAGGAACCGCATGGGGGCCTCCCTCCCAGGCTCTGTGCCCCGTTCCCTCTGCCTGGACACCCCCAGGTTCCTCCTCACCGTCCTCAGGGACCACTCCCCAGTTCATCCCGTCAACTCAGCTTTTCTAGAAGGCCCCTCAGGTGTCTGTCACCACACTGGTCACATTCTGCCCTTCTTTCTCCTCTGAGTTTTTCCTTGTAATCACCGTCCCAGTGCGCCGTCAGCCTCGGAAACCACGTGTGCTTCCTGAGCCTTGCTTGGCCCTCTGCCCAGCACAAGGAATACCCCATAAGTGAGCAAATCAACGTCACATTTCAAATGAAAATGCATCACGGACCTGGTCCTTAGCCTCAGAGAGCTTTAGACATGGTCGTGGGGAAAGGACACATGGATGATCCCACTTGTGTGAGCAGCCAGATAGTCACCCTCGTGGAGCAGAGAGCAGATGGTGCCGAGGGCTGGGGGAGGGACGGGGGGGGGGTGAGTGTTTAATGGGGACAGGGGTCCAGTTTGGGAAGATGAAAAAGCCCTGGAGACAGGTGGCGGGGATGGTTGCAGCAGCAACGTGAATGTGCTTAACACCCCTGAACTGTGCACTTAAAAATGGTAAATGTTCTATTAATGCATATTTTATCACAATTGTAAAAAAACGCTTAATAGTTTTGGAGAAAGATAGAAACATAATAGACTGGAGAATTAAGAGACAACATATGAGTAAATGGCACAGACAATATGGGGCAACAAGTGTCACACACGCTGCCTGATCAGCCCCCAGGAGAAACAGGTCCATTCTGAGCCGTCCCTCGGCGGGTGCGGCTCTGCACGGAGCACCTCTCCCGAGGACGGGAGGTGAGCTATTTCTAAGTCTCCATTTTCAAAAGTAATACGACTGCAGCAAAGGACACTGAGGGAATTCAGAAACTGGGAAAAAGAGCGAGGGAAAAGGACGGCGATGTGTTTTCTTCTGTTTTTGAAACATTTTTTACATAGTTGCGATGATGCTGAGTAACTCGTTTCTTTTTAGCACTAAATAATTTTTCATTCTCTGGATATACCACAGTTTACCTATCCATTCACCTACTGAAGAACAACTTGGCTGCGTCCAATTTGGCAATTATGAATAAAGCAGCTATAAACATCTGAATGGTCCTAAGTTTTCAACTCCTTCGGGTAAATAACAAGGAGTGTGATTGCTGGGTTGGATGATAAAAGTGTGTTTAGTTTTATAAAAACCCAGCATCCCCTCTGGCAATGAACACGCGTTCCTGCTGCTCCACATCCTCACCAGCACCCGGTATTGTCCGTGTTCCGGATTTTGGCCACAATCATAGGTGTGTAGCGGTGTCTGGTTTTAATTTCCAGTTCCCTGATGACATATGAGTGAAACATCTTTTCTTGTGTTTATTTGCCACCTGTATATCTCCTTTGGTGAGGTGTCTGTTAAGATTGTTGTCCCATGTTTAAATCGGGTTGTTTGCTTTCTTATTGTTGAGTTTTAAGAGTTCTCTCTGTGTATTTTGGATAACAGGTCTTTATCAGATGTGTCTTTTGCAAATGCTTCCTCCCAGTCTGTGGCTTGTCTTATCACTCTCCGGACGTTGACTTAGCAGAGCAGACATTCTTAGTTTTAATGAAGACCAGCTTGTCAATTATTTCTTTCCTCGGTCGTTTCCTGGAAGAACGCAGCACTGTAAAACTCTGTTACCCAAGGGGTGCATCTTCCCCTCAGTGCACAGTCCCGCCTGCTGTGTTTATAGAGGGAACGCACACAGCTTATGCTATAAACATGGCAGGAACTCAAACCCTGTTTCATCTCCACCACGTTCCCGGGGCACTTCAGGGCAGGCTTGTTGGGAGCCCTAATCTAAGGATAGACGTGTGTGGAGTTGCTCTGGGAGACAGCACGAGAGGCTGCACTGAGGCTGTGGGGCCTCGGCTCCTCACCCGGGCTTTGGGCAGATGAACGATCCAGTACCTAAGAGTGTGCCCGGCCCTGGCAGGGGTGGCTCAGTTGTTAGGACTGTTGTCCCAGACCTAAAGGTGGCGGGTTCAATTCCCAGTCAGGGCCCATACCCAGGTTTTGGATTCAATTCCCAGTCAGGGCACATGTGGGAGGCAACCAAGCGATGTTTCTCTCTCACATCAAAGTTTCTCTCTCTCTCTCTCTCTCTCTCTCTCTCTCTCTCTCTCTCGTTCTCTCTCTCTCTCTCTTCAATGAAAGTGCACCTATGTTCATAGAAGCACAATTTACCATAGCTAAGATTTGGAAACAGCCTAAATGCCCATCAGCAGATGAATGGATTAGAAAACTGTGGTACATCTACACGATGGAATACTATGCTGCTATAAAAAAGAAGGAATTCTTAACATTTGCAGCAGCATGGATGGAACTGGAGAGCATTATGCTAAGTGAAATAAGCCAGTCAATGAAAGAAAAGTACCACATGATCTCACTCATTTATGGATAACAAAGAACATTATAACCTGATGAACAAAAAGATAGATACAGAGGCAGAGAAGCATCGAACAGACTGTCAAACTATAGCAGGAAGGCTGGGGAGGATTCGGGGGGGAGGTAAGAGATCAACCGAAGGACTTGTATGAATGCATATAAGCATAACCAATGGACGCAAGAGACTCGAGGGGTGGAGTGAGGGCATGTGCCAGGGAGGTAGGGGAGGCCAGGGGAAGGTCAA
Source organism: Myotis lucifugus (assembly GCF_000147115.1). Taxonomy (NCBI): domain Eukaryota; kingdom Metazoa; phylum Chordata; class Mammalia; order Chiroptera; family Vespertilionidae; genus Myotis; species Myotis lucifugus. The sequence continues at coordinate 756,447 of NW_005871502.1, forward strand.
TGGGGGGAAAAAGGGAGACATATGTACTACTATCTGTAATACTTTAAACAATAAAGTAAAAATTTTTTAAAAAGGAAAGAAAAAGAAAGTGCACCCACCCTCCAAAACAAGAGAGCAGTGGGGTCGGAAAAGGCAGGAGAACAAAGGAGGCTGGCGCTGAGGGGTTAGTAGTGGGAAGGGAGATCCAGGACGCAGGAGGCGTGAGTAGGCACAGTCCGGCAACAGGATTCTCCCTGGCAGAGGACTGCTTGCTGTGGGGCTTTCCCTCACCTCGGCAGGGGCTTGCTAAAAGCGAAACTCTGACTTTCCAAGGGTTCTGAAGGGGTTTTGCCTGGGGGCGAAGATGTTCCACTTGGGGGTCCACACTGACTTCAAAACAATCCCCACGTACTTTTAGGCCCTGCTGCAGTGGGCCCAACTGGCTCTGCATCGCAGCCTGGGCCAGGGAGTGAAGGAGCCCTGCCATGTCTGACAACGCCTACCCATCTCCTCCTCACCACCACACACCACCTCACATGACCACCACGCATGACCACAACACATGACCACCTCACATAACCACCTCACATGACCACCATGCATGACCACCTCACATGACCACCATGCATGACCACCTCACATGACCACCATGCATGACCACCTCACATGACCACCACGCATGACCACCACACATGAACACCGCACATGACCACCACGCATGACCACCACACATGACCAGCTCACATGACCACCACACATGACCACCTCACGTGGCATCACACATGACCACCTCACATGACCACCTCACATGACCACCACGCATGACTACCACACATGACCACCACACATGACTACCACGCATGACTACCACACATGACCACCATGCATGACCACCACACACGACCACCATGCATGACCACCACACACGACCACTCACATGATGCCCACGCATGACCACCTCACATAACCACCATGCATGACTACCACACATGACCACCTCACATGACCACCACGCATAACCACCTCACATGACCACCTCACATGACCACCACGCATAACCACCTCACATGACCACCTCACATGACCACCTCACATAACCACCTCACATGACCACCACACATGATCACCACACATGATCACCTCTCATGACCACCACACATGACCACCACACATGACCACCACACATAACCACCTCACATGACCACCACACATGACCACAACACAGAGCATAATATAGCTCCCATTTTCCCAGTGCTTCCCAGGCACCAACACCATCCAGGAAGCTGTGTATTTTTTTTTCATTAGTTTCTTTAAATATATGTTTTTATTGATTTTAGAGAAAAAGAAAGGGAGAGGGAGAGAAAGGTCAATGAAATATTCATCGTTTGCCTTCCGCATAGCTCCTACCTGGGATCGAGCCCTACCCAGGAATAAAGCCCACAACCTGGGCATGTGCCCTGACTGGGAATTGAGCCAATGTGACCTCTTGGTGCATGGGACAATGCTCAACCAACTGAGCCACACCTGCCAGGGCTTTGTTTGTTTCTTCACAGCTGGATCAGGCAGATATTAGTGACCCCTCTAACAGGTGAGAAAAGTCTCAGAGTGGCTCTGTGGCATGATGGAAATCACACAGCATTTAATAAATGAGAGCTAGGACTCAGTCCCAGGCGGCCTGACTCCAACACCTGACCCACTCCCCACCCAGGAGCCAGAAATAACCCAGCTGTTGCTCCATGACTCTTCGAGGAAAAACAAGTCTGTGAGTTTAGAGAAAAACTTAGGGGATGGCCTGTGTACCCTGATAAAAAGTCTGAGTTATTGGATTATTTGAGGGGGAAAAACACAAAAAATTAAAGTTGGTTCTTTCAGGCCAAATAAACCCAACTACACAGGAGTAGAGGTGAGGCTGGAGGAGGTGGGGGCACCAAGTGGACAGACGTGATACTCAGTAGTTAGGGCAAAGGCTGGCATCTGGCACCTGTTTTATTGAGACGTAATTGACATATAGCATTGTATTAGTTTAAGATGCACAACATAGTAATTTGATATACGTATATATTGCAAAATGTTACCACAAGTCTGGTTAATATCCATCACCTCACATACTATATTTTCCCATGTTTAAGATGCTATTTTTTTTCTAAAATCATTAGACTGAAAATTTAGGGGCATCTTATACATGGAAGTCAGCCAAGGAGGGAGCCTCGTGGGTGCGTAGCTGCCCGTATCTTGTCAAACAGGCTTCCTTCAATCACAAGCCTTATTGTTACTGACGTCAGCTGATGCCCTAATTGGAGGTGGAGGTGGAGGTGGAGGTGGAAAGTGCGCAGATGCAACAGGGACCAGAGCGTTCTGAGCCCATAAAGATGTCAAAAAATAAAAAGATAAATACCTGTAAGCGATTGTCTTACTCTGCAAAATTCAAACTGAATGTAATGAGCTATGCGAAAGAGCATGGAAATAGAGCTGCAGAGAGACAATTTGGACCTCCTCCCACTGAGTGTATGATCAGACCGTGGAGAAAACAGGAAGAACAACTCCTTCAGATGCCAAAAAAGAAGGCCTTAAGAGGAAAACCAGAAAAATGGGCAAACTTGGAGCAGAGGCTTAAGACTTGGATTATGGAGCAGCGCCAGAGTGGCTTATGTGTGTCAGCCAAGCTTATTCAGTGTCAGGCAAGAATGTTTGCAAGCGAAATGAACATTGTTGATTTTATAGGGAAGGCAAAATGGTGCTTCAATTTCATAAGGAGAGAAGGGTTGGCCATGAGAACACGAACAAAGTTAGCTCAGAAAATGCCACCAGTTTATGAAGATGATCTCACATACACAGACAGGATTCAGAAGACAGCAGTGATATAATAGAAGTTGAAGAAATTGATACATCTGGAACTAATAGTGATGAAGAAGAGAGCAGTGATGCAATGGAGGCTAAATAAAGTGATATGCTGCATAGTATCATAGTACTGGTATGTAAACATTACCTGTGGTAATTACTAAATAAAAATGTGTTCTGTTTCATGTTTAAAATATTGATTTCTTAATTTTGGGTTGGAAAAGTGGGGGGGGGGGCCGTCTTATACACGGAAAAATATGGTAGTTACAATATTTTTCTTGTGATGAGAACTTTTAAGATCTACTCTCTTGCTGAACCGGTTTGGCTCAGTGGATAGAGCGTCAGCCTGCGGACTGAAGGGTCCCAGGTTCGATTCCGGTCAAGGGCATGTACCTTGGTTGCAGGCACATCCCCAGTAGGGGGCGTGCAGGAGGCAGCTGATCGATATCTCTCATCGATGTTTCTAACTCTCTATCCCTCTCCCTTCTTCTCTGTAAAAAATCAATAAAATATATATTAAAAAAAAAAGATCTACTCTCTTACCAACTTTCAAATATGCAATACAGTATTATTAACCATAACCACCATGCTGTACATTACATCACCAGGACCTATTTACTTTATAACTGGGAGTTTGTACCTTTCAACCCCCTTCACCTATTTCCCTCACTGCCCCCCACTGTCACCTCTGACAACCACAATCTGTGACCTGTTTCTATGAGTTCAACTTTTTTCAGATTCCACAAATAAGTGAGATCACGCAGTACTTGTCTTTCTCTGTTTGACTTGTTTCACTTAGCATGATGCCCTCAAAGTTCATCCATGTTGTTGCAAATGGCGGGACTGCCTTATTTATGTGGCTGAATAGTGTTCCATTGTACATATGTACCACTTCTTTATCCATTCATCCATTGATGAACAGTTAGGTAAGTTTCCATATCCTTGCTAGTTTAAATAATGCTGCAATAAATATGGGGCTGCAGATATCTCTTTGAGATAGTGATTTTGTTTCCTTTGAGTATATGCCCAGAAGTGAAATTGGTGAATCACATAATCATTCTTCCAATTATCTGAGGAACCAGCATACTGTTTTGCACAGTAGCTGTACCAGTTTACATTCCCACAACAAAGATTCCCTTCTCTCCACATCCTCCCCAGCATTTATCTTGTGTTTTTCATGACAACCATTCTAACGTTTCTGAGGTGCTATCTCCTTGGGGTTTTGATTTGCATTTTCCTGGAGATTAGTGACGTTGAGCACCTTTCCATGGACCTGTTGGTTATTTTTGTGTCTCCTTTTGGGAAATGTCTATTCAGTTCTTCTGCCCAGATTATTATTAGAATTTTTTGGTGGTTTGTTTTTTGTTTGTTTGTTCATTTTTTACTATTGAGTTGTATGAGTTCTTTATAACTTTTGGATATTAACCTCTTATCCGATATATGGTTTGCCTGACTTTTTCATTAACAACCTAAATTTCACTCTCACTCAAGACCAATAAAAGAATGTTTCATTAACCTGGGAAATTCTACTACTGCTGACCCTTGAACAATGCAGGGAATATAGGGGCGCCAATCCCACACAGCGTCGAAAATCTGAGTGCAACTAGCACTTTCGCGGTGCCTGAAATACAGCGGGTGCTCATTACATGTAATTATTCTATGAACCTTCTAAAGAGAACAGAGTTTTAAATCTTTGCTTTAAACTATGAAATATGTCAGATATAAAGAAAGTACTGAACGTTATATAATAGATACTCAGATACTCCCGTATGATTTACAAATTTTAACATCTTGTCAAATTGTCTTCAGTTTTTTAATTTCATAAAAAATAAAATGCTGATACTTACTTCACCTTCATCCCATCCTGCACTACCCCTCACCCCCAGGGAATCCCTATCCTGAAGTTTGTGTATTCTACCTGTTCAGGTTTTTATGCTTTTATATCTGTAATACTTTTATTAAATAACCATGTACTTATAAATAATGAGAGTAATAAATAATATACAGCATTATTTTGCATGTCATTTTACTTTTTTATAAGTGATGTCAGATTGCATGTACACTTAAGTACTTTGCTTCTGTCACTGAACACCACACTTTTGAGATATATCCATTGAAACCTGTGGATTTAGTGTATTCCTTGTGTTATTTAATGTATCACCATTTATGTAGTCATCTGTCTATTTTTTTCTTAAAACATTCTTACCCACAGTGTTGTATGAAGTCTAATTTCTAATTACATTTTGAGAATCTGACCCAGAGAGTTTGCAATATAATGTACATAAGATAGATAGGTTTATTACTATAATACACACCAGATAGATTTTACAGCTACAGAAAGAATATCAGAGCATCAACTATGCGTATTTAATGAAGGCTAATGTGCTAGGGGAAAATACATTTAATCAATATTTAACAAACAAGTATTTTACTGACGACATGAAGAATTCAGAATTATGGTCTCAAATAATGAGTTTCTTGATATCTACCCCTTCCTTTGTATATACACCAAATTCTAATAAAAGATAAAAATGGAAGTTGTAAACTTACTGACTAGCCGAAGTCATGCATATTCCAACGTTAATTTAAATATTTTCTATTGAGATATATGCTGCAGAATTCATGGACTGTAAATTAAGGGCCTTTCCCTTTTTTCTTACTTCAATTAATCTGTACGTCATAAAAGTTCTAAACACAATACTCTCCTATCATGTAAGTTAGCAAAATAAAACCAAGCAGCCAAGAAACTTCATTCCATATCCTTGCTATATGTAGGAATAAATAAATGAAATTAATCATCACTCATTCTCATGATGTCTTTCAACTGGCAGCCTCTAGACAAGACAAGACTAGGCCAGGAGTAGGGAATGTCCCACCCACAGGCCATATAAGGCCTGAGAAATCATTTGGTCTGGCCCTGCCAAGGCGTTGGGTGAGTTAATTAAATGTTTGATCAAATGCACCAGGCTAATTTTTAAGTTGATAATTTTGTATGGCCCTCAATTGATGTTATAAATATCCAAATGGCCCTTGGCAGAAAAAAGGTTCCCACCCCTGCTCTAGACAAACGGATACATTTTTCATTCTCAGGGAATGAAAAATATATGTTGATTCTTCTCTAAGAAAATATATGTTAATAAACATATTCTAAGGGAATATATGTTAATAAAGAGTATATGCTATTCTTTAAAATATTTTTTATTGATTTCAGAGAGGAAGGGAGAGGGAGAAAGAGATAGAAACATCAATGATGAGAGAGAATCATTGATGGGCTGCCTCCTGCACGCCCCCCACTGGGGACCAAGCCCACAACCCGGGCATGTGCCCTTGACTGGAATCGAACCCAGGATTCTTCAGTCTGCAGGTTGACACTCTATCCACCAAACCAGCTAGGGCTATGCTAATTTTTTAAATATGTTTTATTGATTTGAGAGAGAGAAAGGAAGAAAGAGGGAGAGAGAGAGAGAGAGAGAAAGAGAGAGACATCAATGTGAGAGAAACATCAATCAGTTGCCTCCAGTAGACACTCCAACCAGGGACCAAACCCACAACCCAGGCATGTGTCCTGATCTGAAATCAAACCTTGACCTTTCAGTGCAGGGGATGACAATCAACTGAGCCACACTGGCCAGGGCTATGCTAATTTTTAATATAAGGCACATTTTTAAATACAATAAGCCTATGCTTATTATACCCAAAAAACTAAGTTTGTGTTCGACACATTTATGACTAATTTTTTTGAGATTCACCCATTTATTACCCTTTTCCTAGCCCAAAGCATGCACAGAGGTGTTCTTATTCTCCACTTCACAAAACGGCTAAGTGGCTGGTCCAAGGTCACAAGTGACAAAGTCAAGATTTTAACTCAATCTGCCTGACACCAAGCTTTACTCTAATTCTTTATGTTGCCATTTACTCCCTTTTTTAGATGTGGGGAATGAACAGAAAGTCACTGGACTCTGGTGCCAGCTCTCACAGTAACTATACTCCTCTTCCCCTCCTGGAACCTCAATTTCTCTATCTGTAAAATGGGAAGATTCAACTGAATGATCTCTAAATTTGCCCCGGCCCAATCATGCTCTGAGCCTTTGCTTATCAAAGAAGGATTCTTAACCAGATACCTTAGACAAAAGCAGGCTTGGTCCAACTGTGCACTCATGCTCCCCCTCTTTAAAAACTTCCATGTAACTGGCTTTACATTTCAAATAATGCTAAAAGGCATGTAATTACAAAAAGAGTCCCTCGCTCTGTACACTCTCTTCTATCCCTAAAAGAAAATCTGGTGACCAAAGCTGATGCTTTCCAACCCATTAGTTTTACTTCCTGAAATCCATGTTTTTCTGTATCATAAATGTATATTGTTATTTCTTGATTTATAACTATTAGACATTATCTGTTGATTTTCTGTTATGGGAAGTGAGGATTTCTTTTGCACGTGTATACAACCTTTTCCTTTTCTCATTCTCTTAATATAATCATCTCCAATTTTTAGTTGTGTCCATGCGATGTTTTTATTGCTATTGCTTTGTATATACTGTTCACTGTTAAGTGTGCTGTACATTTTTTTAAACATCAAGACTTTCCCTACCCCCTCTTGTGTCGGATACTATTTATTTCTTTTTCTATTTTACTCTCTTGTTTGGTGCGGCAAATCTTCTAGTAGTTTCCTGACGTGAATTTTTCTGAAACCTTGAGCTTTTATTACTTTCACATGTGATTGATGTATTGATTAGGTATAGAATTTTAGACTGAAATTTTTCCTTTCTAATTTTAAAGCCTTCACCTCACTTTCTTCCACTTTGCTATTGAGAAGTATGATGGCATTCTGATTGCAAATTTTTGTCTATGGCCTTTTTTTCATTCTCTGGAAACTGTTAGAAACTACTTTTCACCCTTGGTGCTCTGAAATTTCTCAACAATGTGCCTTGGTGTAGATCATTTTTCAATTGAGCTTTTCAATTGAAAGAAAGACATTATTTTTTGACACGTTTTCTTTTATTGGTTGTTTTTTTTTTAATATTTTCCTCCCCACCATTTTATCTGTTTTCTCTTTCTGTTCCTCCTCTTACTGAAGTTTTGGATTTCATGGACTGAATCTCTAATTTTTGTTGTTGGTAATCCTCACCTGAAGATATTTCTTTCATTGATTTTTAGAGAGAGTGGAAGGGAGAGGGAGAGACACAGAGAGAGAAACATCGATGTGAGAGAGACACATCCATTGGTTGCCTCCTGCACGAGGCCCCGACCAGGGCCAGGGATGGAACCTGCAACCGAGGTACGTGCCCTTGCCCAGAATGGAACCCAGGACCCTTCAGTCGGTGGGGTGATACTCTATCCACTAAGCCAAACCGGCTAGGGCATGAATCTCTAATTTTTTTAAAAAAAAATAACTTTTTTCTAGTTCCTATTGCTTTGTCTTTTTTGTTTGCTTGTTTGTTTTTCTTCTATTTTTTTTCAGGTAATGTTCTACATTTCATTTTTAGATTTCTACTTTTTTTTTTGATCCACCCATCTATTATTAACTATTGAAGTTTTTTTCCAATTTTTGTTATTACAAATTTGCAGTTTCTGTTCTCTGCATCTCCGTGAGCATTCCCGTACTTCAAACTTCCTCTGAGAGACGAACCTACAAGTGAAAGCGCTGGGGTTGGGAGTCTGCAGAAATTGAGCATAGTCATTTTCTTTCTTTCTTTCTTTCTTTCTTTCTTTCTTTCTTTCTTTCTTTCTTTCTTTCTTTCTTTCTTTCTTTCTTTCTTTTCTTTTTAGCATCTTCATTTTCACTAGATATTGCCAAACTGTCTCCAACGTGGTTACACCCATTTACATTGCCATCAACAGCACAGAAAAGTTCTTTGGCCATTTCCTCACTCGTGCTTGATATTATTAGTCTTGTTCATTTTTGCTCCTCTGGGTATGAAGTGTAGCTGTTGTTTTCATTTTCATTTTCCTTATTTAAGTAACATATCGTGTCCTATTATATGGATATTGGCTTGTTCATGTACTTTGCTCCTTTTTAATTGTTATTTGTTTTATCTTATTAATTTGTAATAGTCTTATATATTATAGGTAACAATCTTTTATTGTTTCTATGCATTGCAAATATCTTTTCCTAGTTTGAGATTTGTTCTTTAACTTTGTACTTACTGGGTTTTGTCCCACATTCTTTTTCTTTTCTTTTTTTTTTAATATGTTTGCTCTGATTGGTGTGGCTCAGTTGGTTGGGCGTCGTCCCGTGCACTGAAAGGTCACTGGTTCGATTCCCAGTCAGGGCACATACCCAGGTTGCAGGTTCAATTCCCAGTTGTGATTTGTGTGCTAGACAACCGGTCGATGTTTCTCTCTCACACTGATGTTTCTCTCTCTCTCCCTCTCCCTTTCTCTCTAAATCAATAAAAACATATCTAAAAATGTTAATATGGTAACATATTATCAGACCTTTGTGGTTTATATTTTCTGTTTGATCAAGAAATTCTGCTGTTATGTCATAAAGATATCTTTTTCACAACATTTTAAAGCTCTGCTTTTCACATTCAGCCTCTATTCTCCCTGGAATACTCTCATGAACGGCTGAGGGAGAGGTCGAGTCTTACATTTTCCCCACATGGAAAGCCGGTGTTACAGCACCACAGACCAAACCCGTCCCCACTGACGGGGACAGCCACCGCCAACATTTTCATGTTTATCTTCTGAGCCACCTACTCTCTTCCAGTGTCTATTACTGTTTAAATTACTGCAATTTACAAACCATGGTATTTGCCCCCTTACCCTTCAGCAAAATTACCTTCGCTATTTTAGGTCTTTTCCTTTCATATACATTTGATAATCAGCTTGTCAAGAATACATGGAGGACATTTAGAGTGCACTCCATCTGTGTGTTACCTGGGGAAACTGACAGCTTGAAGTTTGAGCCCTCCCGTCCCGTTTCCATCAGAACAAACTCACAAACATTTGGGCCAGACGGGCCTGTCCTCCAACTGAGCTGACAATATCAACCCTCCTCACAACTCCACTGGGAGAAATTTAAAAAGCGTGAGGATGTATCCTGCAGCTATAGACCCTCACACCCTTGATTCCAAACGTCAGGGACCTAACGTGTAGGTCACAAACTACTGAAGTTCACCTTGACTAACCACAGCAACAAAATCCAGAGTGATACCCAAGAGGGAGGGGGAGAACGCTCAGCCCACTTCCCCCGATGAGCTGCACTTGCTTAATTTGGGGGCATAATTACAGGAAGTGATTCTGTGTGTGCTATTTCCTCTCTCTCAGGATAATTCAAAAGAAACAGAGTTTTCTGTCTTCAAGGTCCCGAACTAAATGAGCTGGATCTCATTGTAACCCTGGGCCCAGTAAATGCTATAATCCTGGCTCTTCATATGTGTAAATCGACACAAAGTCTGACTAGTCAACTGTGTAACCGAGAAGATCACCCATCCTGTGACCAACAGACTGTCGCCGACTCGGTGCATGTACCGAAGGCCTCTGGTCTTGGCAGGGCCTCGAAGGGAAGGTATTTCATTAACTCCGGTCCTTGCTGCTGCCTGGAAAGCACAGCCATGCTGCGCTCTCACCAGAGCTGCTTGGCCCCGGGGCCCCTGAGAATCAGGGCAAGAAGCACGGGCCCACATGAGTGAGCTTTCACACGTGGGCCAGATTCCCTCCCTCTCCCGTCAGGGGTCCTCCAGCCTTCCCTGCCGCCACCACCCCAAATCCTAGGAGGCTCTCCCTCTGCCTGGCCAGCCCCGTCTTTGTGAACTACAGGGTGTCCACCTTGACTCAGGTTGCCCCAAGTCCCAGAGAACGAGGAAAAGGGCAGCAGTGGAATTGGTAAGAGCTTGGAGCATCTCCGCTCCCGGCACCTCTGGCCTGGACCCCCAGGGCTGCGGTGCCCCCATTTCAGATGAGCAGTCCCAACTCTGGTCAGAAAAAGGTCGCTCATGTCAGACACCTCCTTCAGAGGAAAAGCACTTTTAAGCTGCTTTTATTTTGTAAGAGTTTAATAAACACCTGAGTGCCATATTGTCAGGGGGGAAAAGTCGTTGTTTTTTGCCTTCCCAAACCCACCATGACCACATCTGAGCTTTCTCTGTGCATTTACACACAGACATGCACTTTCTATGTAAAAGAAGTATAATGTCTGTATTACTCTGCACCTTATTTTCCACTTAACAACAAGTGCTAGAGTTCGTCTTATTCCCGGACATGTGAATGTATTGGCTTACTTTTAACTACTGCATAGTATTCCTTTGGGTCAATGAACCATCATTTAAATTCCCACTGCCCCATCGATGAACACTGGTTTTTCTCCCAAAATTCACTTTATAGGCAGTGTTGCATGCACATGTTTGTACCTGCCTCATTGTGTACAGATGCATATTTTGAAGCATAGAGCTACACACGATGTTGCTCAGGCAAGGACTGGAAAAATATTGATAAACAATTATTTATATGGATGGAGCAGGAAAGAAAAAGAAACAAATAACCCAATTACAAGTATAATAAATAGAAAACAGCTACAAACCTGATATAAATTAATCCAACTGCATCAATAACCACTTTTTTTCTAGTATTCTATTTCTTTTTTCCTTTTTTTTGTTTTTTGTTTCTTTGTTTGTTTGTTAATCCTCACCCAAGGATTTTTTCCCATTGAATATATATATATATATATATATATATATATATATATATATATAATGATTTCAGAGAGGAAGAGAAAGGGAGAAAGATAGAAACGTCAATGATGCCGAAACCGGTTTGGCTCAGTGGATAGAGCGTCGGCCTGCGGACTGAAGGGTCCCAGGTTCGATTCCAGCCAAGGGCATGTACCTGGGTTGCGGGCACATCCCCAGTGGGAGATGTGCAGGAGGCAGCTGATCGATGTTTCTCTCTCATCGATGTTTCTGGCTCTCTGTCTCTCTCCCTTCCTCTCTGTAAAAAATCAATAAAAATATATTAAAAAAAAAAAAAAAAGAAACGTCAATGATGACAGAAAATCATTGATTGGCTGCCTTCTGCATGCCCCATACTGGAGATCGAGCCTGCAACCTGGGCATATGCCCTGACCCAGAATCGAACGATGACCTTCTAGTTCGTAGGTTAATGCTCAACCACTGAGCAACACCGGCCGAGCCTGAACAATCCTTATCAGAGGATTTAATTGACATTTTAGAATATGCCATTCAACAGCAGCAGTACACACTTTCTTCCCAAGCTCACATGGAACAGTTACCGAAACAGATTACATTCTGGGCCATAACTCACACCTTCCTCTTTCTTTAAGAGAATATAAATCACACTGTTCTTACACCAAGTGGAATTGAGCTAGAAATCAATAACAGAAAAATATCAGGGGAAACCCCATATTTGGAGATTAAACAACAAACTTCTAAATAACACATGGATCAAAAAAATACATCTCAAGAAGAATTTTAAAATGTTTTGAACTAAATGAAAAGGAACACACAACTTACCAAAATTTGTAAGATACAACAAAAGCAGTGCTCAGAGGAAAATTTATAGTATTAAATGCATATGTTGAAAAGGATGGATGATATAAAATCAATAAGCTAAGCTTCCACCTTAGGAAATAAGAGAAAGAAGAGCAGCTTGAGCCTAAGGCAAGCAGGGAAAGAAAAAAAATAAAAATTAGAACAGAAACCAATGAAATTGAAAACAGGGAAACAAGAGAGAGAATCAATGAAACTAAAAGTGGTTCTTAGGAAATAGCAATACAATTGATAAATTTCTAGCCAGAGTAACCAAGACAAAAGGAGAGAAGGCACAAAGTACTCATATCAGAAATGAAAGAAGGGCCACTGCCACTGGTCGCATGAACACTGAAAGGAACTATAAGTGAATGGGCCGCGCGTGTGTGAAAAGGAGGGACATTTCTCCTCTCTCTTAGTCCCCAAAATAGCAAAGACTTCAGCATCCCACACCGTATCCTCTTCTCCTTCCCACCACACTCCCTTTATCTGACAAAACAATCATGCGATCTCACTGGGCATCACTTTCCCCCATACTTCAACCCCATCACCCTAAATTCTCTGCACTCTAAACATAGAGTTAAGGAAGCCCCAATTTTATAAGCCTTAGACCCCACCAGCCTCTTCTTTCTTTGGGGGTCACACCGAAAGGTCTGCTCAGGTTCAGGGGCAGCAGAGAGAAATGCAGTCAGGGTGAATTTCAAGTACCTAGTTGGATGGGCTATTTTTTTTTCTTTTTTGAATAATGTGTTTTATGGTAGAATAAACATAAACAAAATTCCTAGACTGTAAGAACTAGAAGAGATGAACCTCCTCAAGTTAAAAGTTAGAAAACAGAAGCACAAAAGTACAAGAACAGACAATCCATACCTAAAAAAAATTCAACTGATTATCAGACCTCCGAGGGGGGGTGGGGGTCAACTTCAATAAACATCAAAGAAAAATTTTAAAAGTATCCCCATTTCCTACATCTCAAAACAACACTGTTTTGTTTCTGTTTTTCATTTTATATTTTATACTGCTGATGGCCAGGGTTCCGTGAAGCAAGCAGTCTCAGGTGGCAACCAACAGTGGGCATTCTTAAGAGGCCAATTTGACTTTTAAAGCTATTTCCTTCTGAAAATCCAGTTCAAAAAATAATTCAAAGTGCATAAAAAGATATATATTCCAATATGTTTGTTTTTTTATCACCTTAACAGCCATATGGTTTTTACACTTCACAATATCACTTTAAAATATGGAAATAAATGGTCAAAGGGTACACACTTCCCGTTATAAGATGTAATGTCAGCATGGGTGACTGTGGCCAGCAATACTGTATTGCATGTTTAAAAGGTGCTAAGAGAGAAGATCTTAAATGTTCTCAACTCACACACACACACAGAAATGTAACTATATGAAGTGGTGAATACGTTAACTATCCTTATTGTGGTAATCATTTTGCAATATATATGTATATTAAATAATCGAGTTGTATACTTCTTAAATTTATTCAATGTTACATGTCAATTACATCTCAATAAAGCTGAAACTTTTTAATAAATAAATAATGTAAAACACAAACTGTTACAAATATAACAGTTAATGAAATAATAAAGAAAATGGTAAATCTACAAACATATTCTGAAAACTTTTACAATTCTTTCAGAAATTAACAGATCAAGTAGATAAAAATAAAGAACATAGTAGGTTTGGATAATATATTTTACCAAGCTTGATCTAATATATAGAATTTTATACTCAGTTATGCATTCAAAACTATGCTTAAAGTTATATACAAATTCAACCATTAATCAAAAGCTCAACACATTACAAAAAAACATAAATACAGTCCACATTCTCAGACCACAGGGCAATACAATTAAAAGCAAATGGGGAAAATCTATTCACCTAAAAAACCGAACACCTTTTAAGAACTCTTAGGGTAGATCCTCTAGAATAAAAGCCTAACATGCAAATCGACCAAACTGTGGAACGACCAGTGGAACAACCGGTCCCTATGATGCGCACTGACCACCAGGGGTCAGACGCTCAACACAGGAGCTGCCCCCAGCCCGCAGGCCCCAGGCCAGCCAAGGCGGGTGCCAGCGGCCCCCTCCCCCCCCCACACATCACCCCGCCAGTCGCCCCACAGATTGGCCCTGATTGCCAGCCAGGCCTAGGGGCCCTACCCATGCACAAATTTTATGCACCAGGCCTCTAGTAAGAAATAAAAAACTAAAATTACATTCTATTTAGAAATCACTGTGTCATAATGAAAAAGTAAATATGACCTAAATGTCTAACTAATTGGGGATTAAATGGGCAAAATATGAACAGAATGTTATGCAGATATCAGGTGAGACTCCTGAAGAACATGTTACATGTAAGAGAATTGTATATGATGTAAGGATTTTTTTTTATTTTTATTGATTAAGTTTTTACATATGTGTCCTTATCCCCACATTACCCCCCATCCCCCCCACTCATGCCCTCACCCCCCTGTTGTCTGTGTCCATTGTTAGGCCTATATGCTTGCATATAAGCCCTTTGGTTGATCTCTCCCCCTTTCCCCCACCCTCCCCTACCTTCCCTCTGAGGTTTGACGGTCTGATTGATGCTTCTCTGTCTCTAGATCTGTTTTGTTCATCAGTTTATGTTGTTCATTATATTCCGCAAATGAGTGAGATCATGTGATATTTATCTTTCTCTGACTGGCTTATTTCTCTTAGCATAATGCTCTCCAGTTCCATCCATGCTGTTGCAAATGGTAAGAACTCCTTTTTTACTGCAGCGTAGTATTGCATTGTGTAGATGTACCACAGTTTTTTAATCCATTCATCTATTGATGGGCACTTAGGCTGTTTCCAAATCTTAGCTATGGTGAATTGTGCTGCTATGAACATAGGGGTTCATATATCCTTTCTAATTGGTGTTTCTAGTTTCTTGGGATATATTCTTAGAAGTGGGATCACTGGGTCAAATGGGAGTTCCATTTTTAGTTTTTTGAGGAAACTCCATACTGTTCTCCACAGTGGCTGTACCAGTCTGCATTCCCACCAGCAGTGCACGAGGGTTCCTTTTTCTCCACATCCTCGCCAGCACTTGTCCTTTGTTGATTTGTTGATGATAGCCATTCTGACAGGTGTGAGATGGTACTGCATTGTTGTTTTGATTTGCATCTCTCGGGTGATTAGTGACTTTGAACATGTTTTCATATGTCTTTTGGCCTTTCTTCTGTCTTCTTTTGAAAAGTATCTATTTAGGTCCGTTGCCCATTTTTTGATTGGGTTGTCTATCTTCCTTTTGTTAATTTGTATGAGTTCCCTGTAAATGTTGGAGATTAAACCTTTATCGGTGATAACATTTGCAAATATGTTCTCCCATGCAGTGGGCTTTCTTGTTGTTTTGTTGATGGTTTCCTTTGCTGTGCAGAAGCTTTTTATTTTGATGTAGTCCCATTTGTTTATTTTCTCTTTAGTTTCCATTGCCCTAGGAGCAGTATCAGTGAAGAAATTGCTTCGGCATATGTCTGAGATTTTGCTGCCTGTGGATTCCTCTAGTATTTTTATGGTTTCCCGTCTTATGTTTAAGTCCTTTATGCATTTTGAGGTTTTTGTGTGTGTGTATGGTGTAAGTTGGTGGTCTAGTTTCATTTTTTTGCATGTATCTGTCCAATTTTCCTAACACCATTTATTGAAGAGGCTGTCTTGACTCCACTGTATGTTCATGCCTCCTTTATCGAATATTAATTTAATTGAGCATAGTGGTTTGGGTCGATTTCTGGGTTCTCTATTCTATTCCATTGATCTATATGTCTGTTCTTGTGCCAATACCAGGCTGTTTTGAGAACAGAGGCTTTGTAATACAGCTTGATATCTGGTATTGAGATCCCACCTACTTTGTTCTTCTTTCTCAGGATCGCTGCAGCTATTTGGGGTCTTTTTTTATTCCAGATGAATTTTTGGAAAGTTTGTTCTAGGTCTGTGAAATATGCCATTGGTATTTTGATGTAAGGATTTTTAAAAGCACATGAATAGGAAATATAACAATGATGAAAAAGACGTAAGTTGAGGATTGAAACAAAAAACAATACAAAATAAATACACCCAAATGTTAATTAAGAGTGATTATAGCCCTGGCTGGGTGGCTCAGTTGGTGGGGGAGTCCTCTCCTGCACGAAAAGGTTGTCGGTTCCATTTCCGTCAGGGTCAGCGCACATACCTAGGTTGTGGGCTCCATCCCCAGTCCGCCCCTAATGGAGGCAACGCATCGATGTTTGTTTCTCTAAGTAAACAAACAAACAAACAAACAAACACATCCTCTGGTGAGATTTTTTAAAGCAATGATAGTCCCATATTGCCACTGTGAGCAATTATTTTTTCTTTTCTATTTTCCAAAATATTTTTAACCTAAAAACAAGGCGAACGTTTTTAGGTTAAATATCGACTGTACACAACCTGAGGCGGAGAGGGATTTAGGGATTTGCTAAAATCACAAATTCAGTGCAGGTCCCAGGCACCCACTGCACCCCCACCCGCCCCCCACCCACGTCCACTGCTGTGTCTAACGAGCTCAGGACTCCTATGAACCACCGACATGCGTGCTTCATATCAGCAGGAGACAAGGCTGGGCTCCATGGCTTGTAGTGGGTGACAGCAGGACGCGGTTTGACCAAGGGGCTTTAATCCCAGGCACCACCGGGGTCAGCACAGGGGCGGGTGACAGCCCTGCTAGACCAAAGGGACCTCAGAGGGGCCCGGCCCCTGTACGTCCGAGCTGCCCCGCAGCCAGGCCCGCTGGACCCGCCTGGGACCTTGCTCTTCGCAGCACGATCAGGGCCGGACACTCCACCTGCCCCCCGGGGCACCCCGAGCACGCCGACCCCATCAGCTTCCTGCCCCATGCTCCCCTCCTGCTCCCCAGGGCCCCCCTCTCGGGCTGCAGGTCCGGATGAAGGAGCGAGAGGACCCGGCTCGTTCGAGCGCCCCCGCCGGGGGACCCGCAGACCGCGACCGGGTCAGCACGCGCGGGGCTCCAGGCACCCGGGACGCATCTGGAGTCCGGTCGCCCCGCATCATCAGTGGGTCCCTTGTGGCTTTTCTGAGAAGTGAGCTGGGGGAGTGGGGAGAACTCCCAGCCTGGCCAGGGGAAGAGTCCCAAAACTGGGGACTCGTCCACCAGGAAAGCGCTGACATTCTCCTATGTCCACGGATGGGACATATCAGTGAAGGCGCACAGGCGCTTTAGGGCTGATCGTCAGAGACCGAGGGGTTGGGGGAGGTTGGGAGTCTACCCGAAATACTCTCCCGCCCTCTCTTGGGCCAGAAATCCCTTTTTTTTTTTTTTTTATTAAATCCCGTCAAAATGCAAATCCCGCTCTATCCCACCCCCTCCCACCAACAGTCAGCTCGGGGCGTAATGGGACAGGAGCGGGGAATCCTGAGAACTCAGGCCCGGCCCCGCCAGGTGGGGAGTGAACGGGGCAGGTGCCGGGGGCGCCGAGGGCTGGGAAAGGACCTGCACGCAGCTCGGCCTGGGCTCCGGCGCCGACTGCATTCCGATTCCTCCGCACCTCGCGGGGCCCAAACTGGAGCAACGGCGCCACCTGCTGGGCGGCACCGCGCTCTCCTTTGACTCAGCGTCCCGGGCAGCTAGTCCCACTCGGTCGGGGCCTCCTGAGAAACTTGCAAACGGCTCCCCGTTTCTGCCTGGGCCTCCGTTTCTCTTCCTCTAACATGAAGGTGTCGGGCTGAGCTTCTCTAAATTCACTGCCAAGTCCCGATTCCAGATCCCTCCTTGCCCTCCCCCTGCCAGGGGCCCTCAGGCGCTTCTTCCTCTTTCCCCGCACCCCGTGGCCCTGCCCACCCCACTCCGGGACCCCAGTTTCTGCCTCGGTGCTGCAGCTGAGCTCTGTGCCCGGCGGGTGCAGCGCCGTTTCCTGGGGTGAGAGAGGAAATGCTCGGGCTGCCGCCGGCCGCTGGTCGGGGGTTGGCCCTGCCCAGAAAAATAACTCCCAGCGAGAGCGGTGGGAGGGACGCAAGCCTTGGGCCCACCGGGGTGGGCACTGCAGACCGGTGCCAAGGCTGGCCCGCAGGGCGGTGCAGAAGGAGCGACTGAGCGGGGGAGGGAGTGTACGCCCCTGACGTGGGCTGCGGGGAACCGGCCCCCAGCCCCCCTCCAGCATCAACCAGCCTCATCGGTGCTGTTCCCCAAACACACTGCGTGGCTTCTGGCCCTGGCGCCTTTGCAACAATGCCCGGCTGCAGCCTGGCTCCCCACCATTCCTCCTCCAGGCCCCCTTTAAGACTGAGTTCAGCTCTAGCCGGTTTGGCTCAGTGGATAGAGCGCTGGCCTGCGGACTGAAGGGTCCCAGGTTCGATTCCGGTCAAGGGCATGTACCTTGGTTGCGGGCACATCCCCAGTGGGGTGTGTGCAGGAGGCAGCTGATCGATATTTGTCATCGATGTTTTTAACTCTCTATCCCTCTCTCTTCCTCTCTGTAAAAAATCAATAAAATATATTTAAAAAAAAAAAAAAAGACTGAGTTCAGCCACAGTGGCTCTAGTCGCCCGGCTCATCCCCACCCCACCCCCTTCGCCCCTGAGGGTGTCAACCTGGGCTGGGCTCCTTTTGTGCTTGTCCTAGCTGCACCCACCACATCCTGGCAGCCCTGGGTGGGTGGTATCACGTGTGCCCTTGTCTGCCCCCACTGCCGGCTGTCCTTCCGCACTGGCACCTGCAGAGTGGAATCGGCTGGCCATGAAGTAGGACACCAACTGCAAACCCCACCCGGCACCCAGCTCCGCCGGCTCCTCTCCACCTCACCCGCGGGGTGGGGTGGGGGGTGTGGAAACTATTCTGTGCGTCCGAGTGGGAAGCTGTGGGGATAGAGGAGGTCCCAGTTCACGGCTCTGCTCTGGGCACATGTAGGAACATTCCAGATGGGCAGTGTGCCTGGGGGTCCGGGGTATGGGGTCAGCAGCTCAGTTCTCTCCTTGGCTAACTGGGGAAAGTGGGCATCATCCTGAGAAAGTCTCTAACGCCCTCGTCCCACCCCGCCCAAAGAGGGAGAGGGGAGCTGGAGGACTGGCTGAGGGGGGAGGGAGGGGCAAGGGCTTGGCTTCTCCACCTTCTCTTCTTTCCTTCCCAAGTTGCTCCTTTTCTGCCTTCCTTGCTCCAGGGCCACCTCCCCTCCTCCTCTTCCAGCGGTGGAAGCTCCTAAGTGGGTCACTGTGCTGGGGAGGGTCGGAGCCCTTCCGCCGCCCGCGGCTCGGGCGGTTAGCCGGTTAGCTGGTGGAAACAATTGCTCTCCCCTCTTGCAATGTTTCCATTGCTGCGTCCTCCAGCTTCCACGCTCGCCCCACCGGCTCCAGAAGAGAGCTGCTCAGATCCCCTCCGAAAGTTGCGCGGGGTGGGGAGGGGGGAGGGGGAGGAGGGAAGGGGAGGGCTTCCCACCTGCAAGGCCACAGTTTATAAAATGTGCGGGTAAAAACCTTAAAAGCTTTATGGTTGACTTGAAATTACGTCATGGCTCCTCAGCCAGCACCCACTACAGAATGAAATATTTTGTGTAAAATATATATATATATTTCCACTGACTTTTCTGTTTGGGGTAAACTGTTTCAAGACAAACTCTGAATCTCTCTCTCTCTCTCTCTCTCTCTCTCTCTCTCACACACACACACACACACACACACACACACACACAGGGAAGATGAAAGAAATGAGCCTTTTGATAGATTTATTTTATTTTGTCTCATGATACTTTTGCCAGAGCCTTAACTGTAAACACAACAGGACTCAGGATGGCTCATGAACAAAAAGAGTGGAGGCTCATTTGGTTGTTGAGATTAGTAGTGCACACCCAGGAGCACATGAAAGTGTGCGCATATTTTTTTAAAGGTTTCATAGTAAGTTAGTCTTCCCCCTTTGCTTTCTGGAAAACTTACAGAGCTGGACTTCCTCTTGCACAGATGTGAGCAGGGAAAAGCATCGCTCAGCTAGCCCCGCTGGGGCAGGACTTTCCAAAACCTGGGCAATTCTTTATAGAAATGTGAGCACTGAATTTATATTTTTAATAATAAGAATTTTAATTTTAAAAAAACTGGAAGAAAACTTACATGTATATCCATCTTAAAGTGAGTGAAGTGGCTGCATATTTTTCTTCTTCTTTTGGTTTGGTTTGGTTTTTCTTTTTTGTAGAAGAGATTTGAGATGGTACTCTACTCTAATCAAAAATAACCTCTTGCCCCAGCTGGTTTGACTCAGTGGCTAGAGCAGCCTGTGGACAGAGGGGTCTCAGGTTTGATTCTGATCGGTCGAGGGCACGTACCTGGGTTTCAGGCTTGATCCCCAGTGTGGGGCATGCAGGAGGCAGCCAATCAATGATTCTCTCTCATCATTGATATTTCTTTCTTTCTCTCTCTCTCTCTCTCTCTCTCTCTCTCTCTCTCTCTCTCTCTCTCTCCTTTTCTCTCTGAAATCAATAAAAATATATTTTTAAAAAATAATAATAATCTCTTGGCCCTGGACGGTTTTTCTCAGTGGTTAGATCTTCATCCCCTACCCGACTGAAGGGTCTCAGGTTTGATTCTTGGGTTGCAGGCCTGATCCCCAGTCTCAGTCGGGGCGAGTTCAGACGACAACCAACCTATGTGTCTCTCTCACATCAATGTTTCTCTCTGTGTGTCTTTCCCCCTCCCTTCCACGCTCTCTCTCTAAAAAAAAAAAAAAAAAAAAATTAATGGAAAAAATATCCTCGGGTGATGATTAACAACAATAAATTATAATCAGACCATCCCAACTCCTACCCCATCCCAACCTGATTCTACTCGATTGAAAGTTCCAGACCTGCTGTCAGGCCTTCTGCTTGTCAGAACACCTGGTGCCCTTGCTGCAAAATGCAGAATGTGCAGCCATGAACTGAGGGAGAGCCTGCAAGCCCTGAAGTGCAGTCCCCCTACCCAGGGGAGCCGGCAGGTCTAGCACCCAGGGATCAGTGGTCGGCAAACTCATTAGTCAACAGAGCCAAATATCAACAGTACAACGATTGAAATTTCTTTTGAGAGCCAAATTTTTTAAACTTAAACTATATAGGTAGATACATTGTTATTAACTTATTTAGGGTACTCCTAAGGCTTAGGAAGAGCCACACTCAAGGAGCCAAAGAACCGCATGTGGCTCGCGAGCCGCAGTTTGCCGACCACGGATCTAGGCTAAAAGCAAAGTTTTCATCTCAGCTATGAAGGCAGGAGGAGTAGGTAGTGGACGGATTCTCACTCTCTGCTAACCTGCTATGACCTGGGGTCTCCGGACGGACCCCCAGGTAAATGTGAATGGAGATAGGTGTGTGGTGTGTGAGCCTGTCCTCAACCCTGCCGCCCCCAGCCCCCACCCCACCCACCCCAGGTCAGGGCATGCTACCTAAGAAAGTCTCCCCCCCCCCACCCCCGCCCCACACTTCCCTGGTCAGTGATCATCAAATTGGACGAGGGTCCCATGGAGCATGTCAATGTGAGATAAAATGTCTTGATTGAACCTGTTTGTGGTTTCGCTTTGTATTTTTAAAAAAGGAAATAAACTTGAAAATTATTTGTCATCATAAAAATGAAACAAAAAATTAAAACATTTCTTGCCAGGCGAGAAAAAGAAATTGGTAATGCAGTTGTTGGGAAGAAATCAGGTTCTCTAAGCACCAATAAAGTTTGTATTTTAAATGGTGTGAGATCTGGTGTGTGGAAGTTACATTGCTGATCCCAACATGAGGCAGAGGGCAAAGAGTGCACACAGGCACTTTGCAGAGGGGCGAGCTGAATGGCCAACATGTGACAAGATGCTCACTCTCAACCTTAACTGGGGAGATGCAAGTTTAAGCAACAGTGAGATACCACGAACACCTATCAGACTGGCAGAATTGAAAAGACTGACAAAACCAAGAGTGATAAACCGTGTGGGTAAATAGGAACTCAGTAGCTACAGGTTTGTTTGTTTGGTTGGTTGGTTCACCTCCTTGTTTTATCAATTAGGCACAGGCCACCTAGGTGAGAAAGTTAGTCTATTCCTGTAAGTTTAGTTTTTAAAAAGTATGATTACCATAACCTAGCTAAGTACCAGCCACGTACGTACATTAACATATTCCTTTCCATAGGCTTCTGTGTTTTAAAGGTTACTGAAGTATACTACAACCAGAATCTGTGATTCCATAATAATTCCCAGACCAGAAAATACATTCTCCTTCCAACATCACGATCAATACACAAATAGTAAAAGCAGGCTGTTTAGCAAAAAGTTTCCCTGTAAAATCCAAACAGCTATCCCAAGGTCAATTTCTGGTTTGGTTCTGCTTATGTAAAATGTTACCCTGCGGGGAAGCTGGGCAAAAGGCACAAAGGATGTC
Source organism: Myotis lucifugus (assembly GCF_000147115.1). NCBI lineage: Eukaryota > Metazoa > Chordata > Mammalia > Chiroptera > Vespertilionidae > Myotis > Myotis lucifugus. Next base: position 779,127 of record NW_005871502.1, read on the forward strand.
CTGTACTATTTTCCCAGTTTACTCTGAGACTATAATTATTTCAAAATAATTTAAAATAAAAGCCCTAGCTGGTTTGGCTCAGTGGATAGAGCGTCGGCCTGTGGACTGAGGGGTCCCAGGTTCGATTCCAGTCAAGGGCATGTACCTTGGTTGCGGGCACATCCCCAGTGGGGAGTGTGCAGGAGGCAGCTGATCGATGTTTCTCTCTCATCGATGTTTCTAACTCTATCCCTCTCCCTTCCTCTCTGTAAAAAATCAATAAAATATATTTTTTAAAAATAAAATAAAATAAAAACAAAAAATGTTACTCATGAAAATGAGAGTATAAATTGCAGCTCAGAATTTCAAAAGAAGCCCTAACCGGTTTGGCTCAGTAAATAGAGCATCCGCCTGCAGACTGAAGGGTCCCAGGTTTGATTCTAGTCAAGGGCATGTACCTTGGTTGCGGCACATCCCCAGTAGGAGGTGTGAAGGAGGCAGCTGAATTGATGTTTCTCTCTCATCAATGTTTCTAACTCTCTATCCCTCTCCCTTCCTCTCTGTAAAAAAATCAATAAAATATATATTTTTTAAAAAAGAAGAAGAAAGAAAACCTGTCTGGCTGTGGGAGAGCTTGGGAATCACCTCACAGACATGATGCCTCAGTGAGGGGACCGTGAGACCCAATGAAAAGGCTTGTTTATGGGTAACGCTCATCGCCGACTCTGGCAGGGACACACGGGCATGGTCCTGTGCTCTGCTCCCCCCACTCCCAGACCAAAAGGCTCTGGATTCGCTCCAGCTGCCAAGGAACAATGTGAGAGGGAGAAAGGCCCCCTAATTGTGTGGAAACCCAGCGAGAACCCTCTGCATATGATTTATTTCAGTTACTCTGCGCTTGAGGCTCACTCACACCAATTACACACTCCCAGGCGAACAGTCCACCAGGCACCGGCCAGGGCTGGGAGCTGGGTGGGACCTGGGTCTCACTGGGTTTCATCTGGGGCCCTGCGGACTGACAGCCCCAGTGAGTCGGCCTGGCTCAGGGCCAGCTTGTCCTTCTCCTTCTGCAAGGCCTGCTCCTTCCATAGCACCTGATGGTCAGTGAGCACCACGGGCTGATACTTCTCATGGAAGAGCGCTCATAGGCCTCCGCGTGCAGCCAGGGGGCCCACGTGCAAATGTGCGGGCAGGTGGAGGAACTCACCCACCAGCAGCCAACGGAGCCCACGTCCAAGATCCGGTCCGGGATCTCGGCCCGGGGCTGCAGGTAGCGGCGGCGGGGCTGGGAGAGGCTGGTCGGGGCGTCTTAGGGCGCCTAGAGCACAGGTGAGCAGGGCCCAGGCCACGTGCCGCGGGCTCCCGCAGCCCCGCATCTGCTGTAGGGACACTTCGGAGTCGCGTTTCGCGTGGCCCGCGCCAGCAGCGGGAGGGTCCCCAACGCATCGAGCCGCGCCTCCTCCAAGGCCGCCGCGCCGCTCAGCAACCCCAAGTGCACGGCCGCCGCCGCGTCCCCTGCAGCCGGGCGGACTTAGTCCGGGCAGCGCGCGCCCAGGGACCCAACCGCGCCCACACGCCTGGCATCGGGGCTGCCGCGTCCCCGCCTCCCCGCAGCTTCGCTACCAGGGAATCTCAATAGCTACAGGTTTGAAGAAAACCGTATGGATTCATTATGCATCATTCTTTTTTCTCCTTAAACTTATGGATCCTATCCCATTTCCTCCAGAGAATTTTACTCTAATGTAATAGGTTCCTTTTTTAATGTTTTTATTTATTTTAGAGGGACGGGAAGGGAGAGAGAGAGAGAGAGAGAGAGAGAGAGAGAGAGAGAGAGAGAGAGAAACATCAACGAGAGAGAAATCTGTTGGCTGCCTCCTGCACATCCCCTACTGGGGATTAAGCCCGAAACCCAGGCATGTGCCCTGACAGGGAATCCAACTGGTGACCTCTTGGTTCAAAGTTCGATGCTCAACCACCGAACCAGCCCCAGCTGGGCTGTAATAGGTCCTTATGCTTGAAGATCTTTTATTGTTCATGCTTCTCTGCCAAAAATGTATATAAGTTGAAATTTTAATTTCCTGTAACCATAAATTTCTAAGTTTTAAAAAGTTATTTAGATTACACCATCATTACCACTATTAGTAGTGCACAACTGTTTAAAAATAGCATAAATTAAGAATCTCAAAAGTTAATTATTAAACATAAAAAGTAACCTTTGGTGATATTGTGCTGTAGTTAGGCAAGATGTTACCATTGGGGAAAACCTCAGGATCTCTCTGTACAATGCTTATAACTGCAATGTCAACCTACAATTACCTCAAAATAAGGGATTTCAGTTAAAAAGTAACTGAGGAGAAAGTCAGCTCTTAAAGAGTTGGATAGGGCTGGGGCGGGATGAGTGGTGGAGGGACGGAGACCACTGTGGGCAGTGTGGACGCCACGGGCACCCGGGACAAGAAGAGGGACTTGCTGGGGACCATTATCAAGGATCTTGGAGAAATTCATTCAAGGCTGTTAGATCACAGATACGCTATTCAAGGTGTCACCCATTATTTTGTGAAAGAATTTGAAGAAAAACATGGTCTTCGAGAAATGTGAGTTCTTAAAAATTTGAAGAAATAGTCCATGAAACAAATGAACCTACTCTTCCCTAATGTAGAGAAACAATGCAAGACAACTTAAACCTTGCTCCAGCTGGTTTGGCTCAGTGCATAGAGCAACAGCCTGCAGACTGAAGGGTCACGGGTTCAATTTTGGTCAAGAGCACATGTCCAGGTTGCCAGCTCCCCAGTAGGGGGTGTGCAGGAGGCAGCCAATCAGTGGTTCTCTCTCATCATTGAGGTTCCTAGCTCTCTCTCCCTCTCCCTTCCTCTCTGAAATCAATAAAAAAAAATTTTTTTTAATCTACACTCAACAGTCTCATTGAGGAACTAAGTTGACAAACTTTTTATTTGCTATAAACAAAGCAAAATTAAATGCAATAATTTCAAGAGATTTATGGCACATGGATTTGAGGTACAGATAAGCCTTTCAAATATTTCTTATTGCTCCTCAGTGAAGAAAGGCACAAGAAGGAAAATACCCAACTCACTCATGTCTCTCAGTGTTGCTAGTGCAGAAAGGGACAGTGCTCGCTCATGTGAATGCATGGCTTACTGTCACAGCCGCATCGTGGCCGCATGGTGAAAATCTGATTACAGTTAACAGAGCAGATGAAAAAGGGAGTTGGATAGATCCGATTCGTTAATGAATCCATGGCATAATGTCATCCCAGCTCTCTCTGACATTCTGGGAGGCCTTTCTCTCTTTGCTTTTGATGTCTTGTGGTTCACTTTGGAATGTTCTAGAAATGGATATATTTTCACTTATTCTATTTGGCACTCTGAGAACACTTGTGTCTTTAATTGTGGAGCATCTTCAGCCATGATCTCTTCCAATAGTCCTCTAAATTCCCTTTATTCCCCTTTTTCTGAAACCCCACTACACATTTCACAGTGCTGAGCCACATCTCAACAGCTTCTCAAACTGCTCTGTCTTCACTGCTTCTGCGTGTACCTCCCTGCTTTGCGTTCTCTGTGAATTCCTCAGTGCTAGCTCCCATTTTACTCATTCTCCCTTCAACTATGTCCAATGTGGAGTGTATGTTTATAGCTAACGTTCTCATTCCCAGTATGCTCAATATTTATCATCCTTCAATTGTTCCTGTTTAATTTCTGCATTTTCTACATGCTACTCTCTTTATTTTAAACTCTGTTCAGACTATTACATCATTTGCATCTCTTCTGGAGTGAATTCACATCCGAATTTGAGTTACATATCCTTTTATATGCTATTAATGCATCTCCCGTCTCCTCTTCCTCCTTCTTTGTCTTTCAACCATGCCATGACTATGTATTAAAGCATCGTATCGGCACCATCTTGACCAAGTCCCATGCCTCATTCTAACCAACCTCTCTCCTAATTCTAACCTTATCTCCAAACCAGACACTTTGTAAAACCTTTCATGACCCCACTTACCTGAAGTCAACTATCTCTACCTCCTCTGGCTTGCTGCACCTGCTTTTGCTCTCATTTAGCATTTACCAAACAAGGGTTTCTCCGAGACCATGCCCTCTGTTAGGCACCACTGTATAAATATGAGCAAGACAAGGCCTCTTCCTCGAGCGAGGAACCAAGGGTCTGGTCATCAAGATGGATGAACAAACAAACCGTTGCTATGCAGCATAAGTGCTGCAGCCCAGGGATGCCCGAGGTCCAGGCAGTCTGTACCGCACAGGGGTGGGGGGAGGGACAAGGAGCTGAGCCCCATAGAGAGCAGAGGCTTGAGCTGGGTCTTACTGAGCAGAGCTGAGGGCGTTCCTGGCTCAGAGAATAGCTTGCTCGGTGGCATTGAAGTGGAAAGGAAAAAGGACCCTTTCAAAAACATCAAGACGCCACGCCCACTACACATGAAGAAGGCAAGCGGGAAAGGATGGCGTTAGGGCTGGAGAGTGGAGCATGCAGGGCTTCGGGCAACTTTGGGGACCACCCTATGTTCCCCTAGGGCCCTGTGAAGCCCTTGCAGATTGAAGCAGGGGGTTGGCAGGACAGGGTTTCCACTGGAAAGGACCAGAAGCAATGGAAGGGACCAGAGTAAAAGTGGGGTGGCTGGTTAGGAGACCATTGCAGAAGTCCAGGCAAGAGATGGCAGCAGCCTACCTGAGCTTGGAGGCTCCCAGGGTGGAGGGAAGTGGGAGTGGCAAAAGTGAGATAGAGTTGACAGGTACATATTTATGGCCGAGATAAAGCAAGGCCCTTTAAAGCCTTCGTAGGCCCCAACAAGCATCTCCTTAGGCAAGGGGAGAGAGACAGCAGGCAAGTTAGCCATCGGTTCCAGGTTGTCCGTCAGCATCTTAGGGACTGTGACACTGAGCCCTGATTACTTTCCTACCACTGCCCCACCCAGTTATGCATTCTGAATATGTCTTAAAGTGGTGTAAATTAAAGTTATTTTATTTCCATGTTTTAAGAACAAACACCTTGAGAAAAACAAAGACCTGTTTCAATTCAGCACAGAAACTGATTACTCTCTCACCCCTTCTCTCTCTCTCTCTCTATGGATGTTTTTCAAAAATAAGGGACTTGCTGGGCGAGTGCAGCTGTTCTCATCTCTTCACACCACCCCGGGTGAGTGCTGCAGTGGGGGGTGGGAGCTCACCTGGAGGCGAGAGGCAGGCCAAATCCAACCCTCTGCACACCTGGCCCCAGCGCAAGCGAGCACCCCCAAAACTTTTGCAATTGCATCTGCTCTTCTGCCTGATACACAGCGGATGTCGTTGTGGTTACACTGAAAATCCACCACGTTCTGTGAAAAATATCATTGGGGTCACAAAGCCTCCTTGGTGGGTTTGACATGCTGCCTTGGCATCCCCCCCCACCCCTCCGTCGCTCTGTACAAAGGGGGCTGCCTCTCCCAGGTCTCATGCTCTGCTTAGCCACAGGCTGGAAGGCCTCCAAGTCTCATTTCCTGGAGATTGAGAGGGGACTACTCTATTTTCATGCATTGCACCCCAAAATCTGACCATCATCATACTCAAGGGCATAGTTCCCAAGGTCCAAATATCTGCAGGTAGACCCTGGCTCCCCTCCATGCTTCCTCCACTGGGGGAGGAATACTTTCATAGCTGTCCGTCCTCTTCACCATCCCCCCGGTTGCATCCTTTGGCCAGCAGGGCCATCTGACACCCTTGCAGTGGGAACAGAGAAGAGGCAAAATGGCAAGCTGTGCCCTACCCGGTTTCTCAGTGGTTAGAGCATCGGCCCTCGGTTGGCGGGTTTGATTCCGGTCAAGGGCACCTACCTTGGTTGCAGGCTTAATCTCTGGCCCGGCTTGGTTGTGTGAGGGAGGCAACCAATCGATGTGTCTCTCTCACATCAATGTTTCTCTCTCTGTGTCTCTCCCCCTCCCTTCCACTCTCTCTAAAAATCATGAAAAAAATATATCCTCATATATCCTCTGGTTAGGATTAACAAAAAATTAGATAAACAAATAAAAATGGCAAACTGCTATCTAAAATGAGGATTGTCATGTCTCTGGCCTGTCTGGACTTGGCTGTTACTTTCACTTACGTAAGTTAAGGCCCAGCCCTGTGTCTATACACCCAGGGACATACACACGCACACACACACACACATCCGTATGCCAGGGGATCCATTTCGGTGTACCCTATTCATAACCATAATTATAAAGGGTTTCCTTCCCAACCTCTCTTATCTTTAATGTGGAAATGTTACATGTACCGGTGCAAGTCCTCAAGGATACAGATACATTATATCTACTACAGCCTTGCTAGTAATTACAAAAACTGAGAAACTGCTTAAATGAAAATGCACCCACTTAGAAGAATGGGGTAATTCTACATAAGCTTACATGAAAATCTTTCCTTCTACTGTTAGATAAAAAAGGTAAGATATATATATATATATGGTACAACTGCATGTATCTCAAACAATATGTAAACATCTGTCTATGAACAGATAATATCTGAGGGACACACTCAAAAGTAACAGTGATTTTCTCTGGAGAATGGATGACTATGAGGAAAGTTGAGACAGAAATTTCCCTCTATTCTTTTTTGTATTATCTGAAGTCTTTCAAGAATATGTGATTCTTGTAAGTTAAAAGACACATTAAAAACAGTTTCAAATAGAAACTCCATGTTTTAGTAAGCATCTTGATGCTTTGAGAAGGGGAAGGGGAGCATGGAAATCAACATCATTTTTTTAAAAGTCCATTCGACACTTGTTAGGATTCACAAAGGGAGTACAGTTCATAAACACAGCTCAGCCCAAGCTGAGATCTGGGACATGGTCCCCACCAGACAGAACTCACAGGTGGGGCGGACACATAGAACAGATGATGCCAGGTGGCTTGGCTCCAGAATTAAGCAACAGTCTGAAGTGCACCCAATATAGGGTTCGAAGTGGGCAGGCCTGGAAGCCCCGAAGAACTGGGAGGAGGGTACCCCCTGGGTCTGGAAGGTTTCAGGACAGCAATAGACAAAGGGGAAGGGGCCACGTGTGCCAGGGCAGAGAGGGAACACTGCCTGCATTCACCCGGCTACACCCATATCCCTCCCAGCACCCAGAACCAGGGATACAGATAAATGGGGTCCACGTCTCACAGCCCGGGAGCTGGCCCCAGGGCTGATGCAGAAAGTCTTCCAAGCACAGGGAACAGCAAAGGCAAGAGGAGTTCAGACAATCTCAAGGCCTGTGAGAAAGAACGCATTGCGGGGTGGGGGCCGGGGAAGAACTGGGCAGAGGCTGGGGGAAGCCAGCACTCAAAGCCTCTGAGCTGGGCCTGGGTTAAGCTTTCATCCGGTCAGTCCTGCAGGTCATGGGAGGTGCAGGAGTGACACTATCAGGTCCTGCTATCAGATTCACGAGACTAATGTTCACAACTGGAGGACAGGCCAGGAGAGAGGCAGGGTGTGGTCCACGGGGAACCCCTGCCCCACGGTCCCTCCTGGGTGAACACCTGGCTCCCCTGACCCAGTGCCGAGAAGTGGGCAAGCCATTAACCCGCTTCCCTCTCAGCCCTCGATGCCCTTCATGCAGACCAAGCCCCAAGGTAACCGCTAGAAACACTGAGAGAGGGCAAACCAAGTGGACTTTCTCTCTGATTTCTGCTCGCTCCCGGCCTCGGTTTTGAAGCCTCTAACCGCGCATCACTCTCCCACCCCCACAGAAGTGCCATTTCCGAGGGCCGTGTCCCAGCCCTTTCCTTCAACCTCAACCCTGCAGTTCTCAGCTGCCCCAGCCCCCGCCAGGCTGCCCCGACGGCTCCTACCCAGGGGCCCCAGCCCCCTCGCTGGGCTGGAAGGTGACAACCGCAAAAAGCGGGGCCACGGGTGACATCACATCCTCCGAAGGTGGAATCGGTCCGAAGGGAGCAACTTCTCCCCTCGGCGTCCCACCCCGTCGTCTCCAGCGCCTCTTCGCTCGCACCTGAGCCGGGAGCGGAGCCGCGCCGCGGGAGCGCGCCATGACCTCGCCAGGGACCGGGTGGCTCCTGCCACTGGGCCTGCTGCTCCGTGAGTTCGGGCCCCTCCGGGGTGGCGGCGGGCGGGGGCCGGGGGGCAGGAAGACGAGGGAGGCGCTGGGCTCCGGGCTCATCCTCTCCGTCCGCATCCCCGCAGACGCCGCCGCGGCCCTGGGGGCCAGCGAGTTCGGGATGGCGCCGCGGGGAGGTGAAGGCGGCCCTGGGCC
>NW_005871502.1:788623-839604 GCF_000147115.1 Myotis lucifugus
CGGCCCGCTCCTAAAACGTTGGCGTCCTCGGTGTGGCCAGTGGACACCAGGGAGCTGCACTTCGCCTGTGTCATCTACATCTGGGCACCGCTGGCGGGGACCTGCGCGGTCCTCCTCCTGTCGCTGATCATCACCGTCATCTGCAGCTACAGTGAGTCCGGGGAGTGGGTGGGTGGGGGGGTCCGCGGGGACCTTGGCTGGGAGCGACCCTTTGCTGGGAGGCGACCCTTTGCTGGGAGGCGACCCTTTGCTGGGAGGTGACCCTTTGCTGGGAGGTGACCTTTGCTGGGAGGTGACCCTTTGCTGGGAGGCGACCCTTTGCTGGGAGGTGACCCTGGCTGGGAGGTGACCTTTGCTGGGAGGTGACCCTTTGCTGGGAGGTGACCCTGGCTGGGAGGTGACCTTTGCTGGGAGGTGACCCTTGGCTGGGAGTTGACCCTTGGCTGGGAGTCGACCCTTTGCTGGGAGGCGACCCTTTGCTGGGAGGTGACCTTTGCTGGGAGGTGACCCTTTGCTGGGAGGCGACCCTTTGCTGGGAGGTGACCTTTGCTGGGAGGCGACCCTTTGCTGGGAGGTGACCCTTTGCTGGGAGGTGACCCTTTGCTGGGAGGTGACCCTGGCTGGGAGGTGACCTTTGCTGGGAGGTGACCCTTTGCTGGGAGGTGACCCTTTGCTGGGAGGTGACCCTGGCTGGGAGGTGACCTTTGCTGGGAGGTGACCCTTTGCTGGGAGGCGACCCTTTGCTGGAAGGTGACCCTTTGCTGGGAGGCGACCCTGGCTGGGAGGCGACCCTTTGCTTGGAGGTGACCCTTTGCTGGGAGGTGACCCTGCCTGGGAGGTGACCCTGCCTGGGAGTGGGGTGGAGATGTCTGGGACTCTGAGCTGCACCACAGGGCCAGGCACAGCCCGTTTCTCCCTGGAGATCAGACAGGGGAAAGCCCCTCCCCTCCCGTCTTCCATTCCCGGGGAAGGTTCTGATGGAACACAGATCCCTACCAATCTCCTAGCGGCGGACCGGGTTTATCACAAATGCCCATGGGCGAGGCCGCCTCTGGGCCCTGCGACCCGTGCCCTTGAGGCTGAGTCAAAACCACCAGGAGTGGAGGTTCATCCTTGACCCTCTCCCCATGGGCCCCCTTCCCGGCTTTGGTTCCCACGGAGGCAAACCACATCTGTATTTGCAATGTTGGTGTTAGCGTTGGGGGGGCGGGGGGGGAGTGTAGTTTGCTTTCTTTTCATTGATGCCAAGAAGGATGGAAAGGAAGCCCTCACCTGGGCTCCCAAGAGTTAGAAACCTAAGGAAACAGGAAAAGGGAAGAAGAAACCACACCTGGGGCCTATTGGGCGGCAGTCACTCCACCTCTTCTTTTTCCTTATCCAGGGAATCGAAGGCGCGTTTGCAAATGTCCCAGGTGAGTCTCCTAACTGTTGGGCCCGCTAACCCGCTGGGCAGCCCCGGGCTCAGGTTCTAGCTCCCCAGGCAGCAGGCGATGGGAACCCGCCTGAGAGGCCTTAGTGGTGGAGTCCGGGGGACAGGGACTAGGCCTGGTGCCTGAGCAGAGAGGCTAAACGCTGGCAAATGGAGGACACGGAGGCCGGGGCTGGGCTGATGGGGGAGCACTGTGGCTTCAGGAAATCTGCATCTTGTTTGGCCTAGCGCCCAAAAATAAAAAATCGGAAGGGTCTCCCCCTTTACTCCAGCTCCTCAAAAAAAACCTGAGGTCTTTTTATCTGGATGATTACAGCTGCGGTTTCGTGTTTTCATAAGAAAGCTTTACTTATTTATTTTTTTTCCTACTTGCTCTATCTAGTTTCTTGAGAGCCCATCTTTTATCACCTGAACCAAATAAGTAAGGGCCTTGGTCCCTAATTTCCCTGTGCCATGCAGGGCCCGGACTGGCTGCCAAGAACGAGGGAAAGAAAGGGGACACCAGAGGCAGCTCTCTGGCAGCTCAAGTGACTGCCCATCCAGACTCAGCCCAGGGTCCTTCTGAAATGATCACAAAGAGAACAAGGCCTCCGTCTCCTCTCTCCGTCCCGGCCGAGGCTGAGGCAGCCCCGTGCTCATATCTAACTAGCACCCATCCAACCCCGCACTGCCATGCAGGTTACACTCAGGATCCCTCTTATCCTCACAGCAACCCCAGGTGATAGGTGGATCCCATGGTCCCATCTCACAGATCACTGCTCAGAGGCCAGAAAACCTACCCAAGGGGGCAGAGACATGTACACTCAGATTATCAACAACAATAGCCACCGTCGGACGAAAGCCTCCAGTGTACCCAGGACTTGGCTTATAAGTATATTGGGTGTCCTCCCGGAAATGTGCACACACTTCGAATAATTGTTAATTCCCATGTTTCTCCTCAGATTTAACCCACGGGGATTAGTAATTATTCAAAGTGTGTATACATTTGGGGGGACACCCTGTATATGTAGACATATTTAAATTTCAGGTTTCATAACAACTTTTAAAGCAGTCACTGTGACCACTGTTTTACGATGGGGAAGCTGAGGCCCACCACGCAGTGACTTGTTCAAGGCCATCATGCCAGCAAGTAGCAGCGCCGGCTCCTTCCTGTGCTTGGGGGCAACGAAAGCAGGGGGTTAAGGAAAACCAACCACATTCACCGGTTCCTTTCAGTAAATGAAAGCATTTCAGACTTTAAACCTGGGGCGTGCGCTTCGCACTCCTTGATATTTCTCTGCAGGGAAGCAAGTTGAAGATCTTACACATCCTTATTTCTAACCACGGGAGTGTAATGAATTTTCAGTGCATATATTGTAGGTGATAAACTAAGAGGATAAAGACTTTCAAAACAGAGAATTTTAGCAAGCTCAATCCTTGGGGTTCAGTTGGGAGCTTTTGGAGGAGAATCATCCCTTTTCTCTTTCTGAAAATTCCCGTGTTGAAATGAGTAGCTGAGAATAAAACTCGGCCCTGAAACACAACGCTGTGCAGATGAAACGTAGCTGGGGAGTCCACACGCCTGAGCGAACACACGCGGTGATGACTGTGGGCAGAGTTTTGGAGCAGGGCGTGTGCAGACGGGGGGCCCTAGCCCAGTACTGAATTCGCACACATTTCTAGTGTGGTTATCAAGGGGACTTATTTTTTTATTTTTTAAAAAATGCATTTGAAAACTTTATTGGGATTGCCAGCGTTGAAGGTTAGAGACACAGCCCAGGAGACAGCATGCTAGAGGGGTTGAGTTGAGGCAAACACGTCCACTGTGCAACAGCTGGGACAGCGGCAGGTGACATGGGATGTTGTTCTGCACGTGGGGGTCTTCAGGTGATGGCGCAGGGAGGGACCCGAGAGGGGGTCCCTCTGAAGACTGTTGGGGGTCAAGGGGACTTTTAAATAAAGTAGCTCCACTCGGCTGATGGCGGTGGTTTGCTCACGTCCTCCCCTGTGACCCTCTTGGGGGCTGAGAATCAGGTCAACTGCTGATTTGATGATCAGCTTCCTTCTCTCACCTCCATGGGGATCTTTGACAGAGGTCCTGTGTTCAGATCCTGGCGCCACCACCTGCTAGTTCTGTGCCCGTGGGCACGCACGCTCTCTAGCCCTCATTACCAGTGCCTGCCCCTCAGTTTGCTGCGGGTTAAACAAACAAGACGGCACAAGTCAGGCACTTGGTAGGTTGCTGAGGTCACTCCGGTCCTGTGCTGTGTCCAGGGACAGTCCTCAGACCCTGACAAGGCTGGGAGGCCGGGGAGGGCGGGTGGACAGGATGCTACTGCACTGGGCTCGCCGCAATGATGGTTGTCTCTCTTTCAGGCCCCTGGTCAGGCCCGCAGGCAAGCCCAGCCCTTCAGAGAGATACGTCTAAGATGGTGAGGGGCCCTGCGCAACAGCCACTACAAGACTTCCCACTGAGAACTCCCCTTACAAGGGGAGCAACAGCCCTTCCCTTCGGTTTTTTCCGCCTTCTTTATGTATTCATTCTCGTTATTATTACTTTCGCTGGGTGGAGGGGTGGGGGGTTACTTTGTCTTTAATTGACACAAAACAAAACTGTACGTCTACCTTCCGTAAGGGTTGCAATACTTTCGCGCACACGTATTGGGGGGAAGGGCCGGCTGTGCTCTCAGCACCGGCTGTCAGAGCTGTGAGGGCCTCCCCATCACTTGGTCCAGACCTCCTCCCTGGCCATTTTGCAGAGGAGGCTGAGGTCCAGGGAGCGGGGAGGCTTGATCAGTGTCTCGGCTGGGCTGGGCCCCTCCTCCACACCCTTCAGATCGTCCTTCTGTAGGCCTCTGGCTCAGCATGCGGTTCTGTGTCTCCAACCGCAAGGGAGCAAGTCATTTCTTGAGAAACCCACCACTGCACGCAGGACCCTGAGAAGATCATGAAATAAGAGAACAACTGCCTTCCACTGAGTTCTGTAATGTGGCTGAAAAGTATGCGGGCTTTTACAACCAAGTTGTATAGACACTAGGGGTTCCTCAAATGAAGTGGAAGAGGTGAGCCGAGTCCTGGAAAATGAATTAACTCGATCTCTAAAGAAAATCTCTGTGAAAGATTAAAAAAGAAAAAAAAGAAAGAAAACCTCTGTGAAACCCTAAGTGGAGGCAAAACTGTTCTCCCAGCTCTTCATTGCAGAGGGACTCATGAACGAGGAGCAGCCACCTCTTTACCGATATGGTTTGAGCACCAGGAAAGTTGAATGGAGATCCTCTTGGATCTCTGAACTTCAGAGGCCGTATTTGAACATGCTCCTGGGGTCCCGGCTGACTTCTGGGTCTGTAAAGGCAGAATCGTTAGAGAGCTGGTCTCCCCTAGATCAGGTGAGGATGTGGCAGGGCAGACTGCCCTGGTGAGGAGTGAGGCGGCTAATTGCCTAACCCGTGGTCGGCAAACTGCGGCTCGAGAGCCACATGGGGCTCTTTGGCCCCTTGAGTGTGACTCTTCCTAAGCCTTAGGAGTACCCTAATTAAGTGAATAACAATGTACCTACCTATATAGTTTAAGTTTTAAAAATTTGGCTCTCAAAAGAAATTTCAATCGTTGTACTGTTGATATTTGGCTCTGTTGGCTAATGAGTTTGCCGACCACTGGTAAACTGTTGCCTACACACGCATTTCCTCTCTTACGGTGTCGCACAGAAATGTGCGCTCGTTGGAAGAAAAAACTTAAATAGACAGGGAAATAAGAATCATCCATAATTCTGTGCCTTCGGTATAATCCATTGTTAATATTAGGGTATACTTCTGATTATTTTCTATGCATATATGTAAAATATATATACTATGCTTTTTATAAAAAATGGGATTGCACTATGCTTTAATAAAAAACATCTATGGCATACTTTTTAGTGGCAAAATAATATTTCATTTTTGGTTGTGCAAAATAACAGTCCATCTACTCACCATCTAATTGTTTGCAATTTTTCACTACTGTGATACTGCTAAAACTTTGTACACATCTTTGTTTCTTTAAGATAAATGCCAAAAGTAAAATTATTGAGTCAGTGTACACTTTCACCTTGGACTCCCCATTTTCACAGCAATTAAGACAAAGTAGGCTTTGGCCGGGTGGCTCAGTTGGTTGGAGCATCTGAACCAAGGTGGTGGGTTCAATCCCTGGTTGGGGTGCATACAGGTGGCAATAGATGTCTCACTCTCTCTCTCTTCCTCTTCCTCTAAAATCAATAAAAACATATCCTCAGGTGAGGATTTAAAAAAATGAGCCTCTTCTTCCATCGCCTTCTTTTCTTGTATTCTTCCTCGGTAACAGATGAACTGCTACGCCTCTCATAATAATCACAAGATACTGTTGTCGTTGGGGTAAAATATACATACGGAAAAACGCGCCAATCCTAAGTGCAGAGCCTGAGACACCATTAACTGAACACGCTCTGTCCGTACCAGGTCAAAGACAGGGCCTCCCTGCTCTCCAGCACTGTCTCCCACAACCTTCATTTGCAAAACCCCAAAACTTTTACAGAACAGAAAGCGGGGGGGAGGGGGAACGTACCCCAAGTGTGGGAAAGCAGAAATGAAAGCTGAAAAACTTCTGACAAGAAAAACGTCTAAGATGACTTAAATTAAGTTACAGCAGGCCAGAGACGGGAGGAAAACAAGTCATTCCCCAGTTGATAGCTGTGGGCCAATGAACAAAAGTCGGCTCGGGGTCCTGAGTGGATGTAGGAGCTCTGCCTCGACACAGGATGGCGACCCAAAAGGAGCAGCCCGCCGGCTGCGGTGCCCACACCAATCCCCAGTGAATGCTTCTCCCTCAGGAACAGTGCCCCATCCTAGAACTTCCCCACTTCACTTTTCCCTCCTCTAGAGCCAGTGTCAAGTCTTTCAAAACGACTTCCATATTTTTACCCCCAAACATCTATACTAATAAAAGGGCAATATGCTAATTAGGTCAGATGTCCTTCCGGACAAAACCATGGGGGCGGGGCCAAGGCAGAGGCAGTTAAGGGTGATCAGGCTGGCAGGGGAAAGCAGTTAGGGGGATCAGGCTGGCAGGGGAGGGCAGTTAGGGGGATCAGGCCGGCAGGGGAGGGCAGTTAAGGGGATCAGGCCAGCGGGGGAGAGCAGTTAGGGGGATCAGGTCAGCGGGGCATCAGGCAGCAGGCAGGAGAGCGGTTAGAAGCCAGCAGTCCCGGATTTCGACAGGGATGTCCGACTGCCAGCAGTCAGACATCCCCCAAGGGGTCCCGTACTAGAGAGGGTGCAGGCCGGGCTGAGGACCCCCCCCCCCCCACCGCCGCATGAATTTCATGCACCGGGCCTCTAGTAATATATAAAAAAGACCTCCGCTCTAGGACAGCGGCCGTGTCTTCTCCATCCAGGCCTGCTGTTGGTGGTTCCAACTGCGTGTCCTGGGGCCTGGTCCTTTGTCTGGCTAGCATGTGGCTCAAAAAACCCTTTCTTCCAGAAAAGTTTCTGGCTATGCAAGTTTAGCATTTCCTATGAGACAAAGTCTTGGTCTTACCCCCTCCTCCCTGAATCTATCCAGCCGACCAGACCCGGGCACTGAAGCTCAGCTCGGAGCAGGCTCTGAGGCCTCGAGTGGAAGCAGGGCCTGGGCTCGGGGCAGCTCTCCGGGTTCCCTGGACAGGGTGAGGAGGGACATCCTGCAACAGGCCCTCCCCTCCTCATGGGGGAAACGGATGAGGAAGGCTGTGGACGTGAACCTGGGCCAGGTGAAGACAGGGAAAGGGCACTTCTTTCTCATGCGGCATTTTCCTCCTCAACCTGCAGCTCAGGCGTGAGCAGCTGGGGAGCCGCACTCGGAGGCTACAGAGAGAGTGAAGTACTTACTGATTTTTTCATATCCCCTAAAAAAGGGTTTCGCTTACCATAAATAAAATAGTGAACAATAATTTGGAGATTTAAAATATCAACACAGGAAAAAGTATTCATTAGATTGGCCTTCAGGACCAGGGAGAATCTAGACAAGGGATCTGCAGGCCCTGAGGCCTAAAGCATGCTAACAGTGGGCTGTGAACTTCGGCTTGGGGGCTTGCTGGTGACCACAGACCCGTGCAGAAGGAGCACCCCACACTGCAAAACCAGAAGCCTCGGGCCCAACAGTAGCTTTCCACTTGCCAATCTCTAGCCTCAAGCACTGTTTCTACAAATGCTTCTACGTGGGAGATGCCCACAACACATGTTTTGGACCCTGAAAAACAGGAAGTAGAGAAATGACTTTTCTATTATGCCATCAGCTTGGTATCGGTTAGCTGAAATCCAGCCTCAATGTGCTTGGTTCATTTAACAAACATTCATTCATTTAACAAAAACATATCCTATTGATGGAAGAAATAAAACAGATAAATTTGTCATTTCTTTCTCTGGCTGTTAAACTGTGCTTAAGAGAGCCCACCCTACACTTGGGAAATCCCTGCAACTCTTCAACCGCAGGGTCAGCAATGGGCCTCCCCTTTCTACCAGCAAGAAGCTGCTCCTCCCTCCTACCCCCCACCCATGTGCAAATCCTTCCCTGCATATGATGTTCAGATGCCACTAACCCACTCCTAAAAGTACGGTTTCTCCACCAAAGGGAACTAAAGGAGGCCCTGATTGCCTTAGATTAGGTTTCAATGTAAAGGCTCTGAAACCAGCTTCCAGACTCTATATTAACTGTGTCCTCTGGCAAGTGACCTAATGTTAGTCTTGATACCTCAGTGTCCCCACCTGTAAAATGGGGGTAATAATAGTCTCTACCTCTAAGGGTTGGTGGAAAGAACATATGAACCGTATATGTATTTTCCTAAGTGCTTAGAACAGCTCCTGGAACATAGTAACAAATAATGCTGAATAAATGAACTTGTACTGGATTTTTCACCACCAGTGTTGTACCAAGTACAATGAATGCAGCCACCTGGGTCTGATTCTTTCCATTTTTATTCTCAAAAAGAGTAACCACTCAAGATTCAGCAGAATGAGGAACATAAATAGTTAAAGCAGAGCCCATAACTCTGAGTCTTTCAGAGTTAATCAGCAGCCCATCTGTTTGCACAGCACGGCTGTAGCAGAGATGGTCCTTATGCTACTGAGTCTAATTGCTGACTGTAACATCCTATAGATCTATGATGATCTCTATGTTTCTGAGTTAGAACTCCTAAAACATTTCCTTTATTTTCATGTCTAAAAAAGAAAGGAAGTTTATAATTAGAGTGTCCCAAAGTGGCAGCTTTGGAAAATTCTTTCTTTAGAGCTTTCACAACTTGTTTCCCTCCAGGGTTCCACTGAATTGGATCGGGCTGATCTGATTTTCAGAAGACATATAGAGGTCGGGTCGTTAATAAAAAGCTTGGAGCCCCATTGTGACAGTACCCAGTCAGACCCAGGAATCCTCTAAGCTGTTTTGTTTTTGGAGGAGGAAAGGAAGGATGAGGCTCAGAAATCAGGAGAGTTCATCAGTAGCCCACCTTCTAATGTGCAGCCAAGGTTGAGAACCACTGTTTTATAGCTAGCTGTTGTATCCTTTCAGGAGTCTGGTAATATCCTAGAGCAGCGGTTCTCAACCTGTGGGTCGAGACCCCTTTGGCGGTCGAACGACCCTTTCACAGGGGTTGCCTAAGACCATCCTGCCTATCAGATATTTACATTACGATTCATAACAGTAGCAACATTACATTATGAAGTAGCAACGAAAATAATTTTATGGTTGGGTCACAACATGAGGAACTGTACTTAAAGGGCCGGAAGGTTGAGAACTACTGTCCTAGAGCCTAACAGTGAATCATCCAAGTATTGGATTGCAGTGGAATCTCAGGGAAACTAACAGCATTAAATCAGCTTTTAGTGTCTGAGAGAAACAGTTGGGACTCTCTCTATATCCCTGAGGCACTACAGTCCCAGTAAATTAGCAATCTGCCCAGGCAAAGGCAATGAGATAGTAACTGTCTTTTTCTAAAGGAATGCTGAAACGCCACGTCATAAATTTATTACTGAAAAATGTTGGCAGTCCACGGGAATGGCTGGTAACAGGGCATGTGGATTTGGAGCCAAAGGATGTCTGGCAATAACTGTTTTATATGTAGCTCTGAGATCCTGTATAAACCGCCATCCTTTTCCATTAGGCTTCTTTACTGGAAGGAGAATTACAGGGGCTCATACATGGAATTTTAAGCCAGTTTTAAAGTAATCTTGTGTAATGGGCTTAATCCCAGCTAGTGCAGTGGTTCTCAGCCTTCTGGCCCTTTAAATACAGTTCCTCATGTTGTGACCCAACCATAAAATTATTTTCGTTGCTACTTCATAACTGCAATGTTGCTACTGTTATGAATCGTAATGTAAATATCTGATATGCAGGATGGTCTTAGGCGACCCCCTGTGAAAGGGTCGTTCGACCGCCAAAGGGGTCGCGACCCACAGGTTGAGAACCGCTGAGCTAGTGCATCAGATCTTAAAGGACATTGGTGAATGTTAGGTGGAGGCAAAGTATATAATAGGAGTGGCTTAGTCTTGTCAATATCTGTATTGGAAAAGGCCCAAAGTTGGTTTAGTATCTCATTCATTTAGTTCTAAATATATTTCACTGTCTGGGAAAAGGATATCTTGGAATCATGGGTTTCAAGAAAATCTCTCCTGAAAGACAAATATCACACGATCTCACTTATTTGTAGAATCTAATGAACAAAATGAATTGATCGACAAAATAAAACCCAAAGCATGGAGGCATGGAACAG
The DNA here is from genome assembly GCF_000147115.1 of Myotis lucifugus. Classification (NCBI taxonomy): domain Eukaryota; kingdom Metazoa; phylum Chordata; class Mammalia; order Chiroptera; family Vespertilionidae; genus Myotis; species Myotis lucifugus. The sequence continues at coordinate 798,784 of NW_005871502.1, forward strand.
ACGGACATACCTTGATGTGGGGTGACAAGAATAAATAAACCAAAGAACTTACATACTAACTAGAGGCCTGTGCACAACATTCATGCACTATGGCAGGGGTGGGCAAACTTTTTGACTCGAGGGCCACAATGGGTTCTTAAACTGGACCGGAGGGCCGGAACAAAAGCATGGATGGAGTGTTTGTGTGAACTAATATAAATTCAAAGTAAACATCATTACATAAAAGGGTACGGTCTTTTTTTTTTTTTTTTAGTTTTATTCATTTCAAACGGGCCGGATCCGGCCCGCGGGCTGTAGTTTGCCCAGGGCTGCACTAGGGGGAAGGGGGGGTCCTTCAGCCCAATCTGCGCCCTCTCACCGTCTGGGACCCTTCCTCCGAGGGGAGCAGGCCTAAGCTGGTGGTCGGGACATCCCCAGAGGGTCCTTAGCACTGCCACTGAGGCGGGAGAGGCTCCCGCTCGCCAGCCATGAGCCCAGCTTCTGGTGAGCGGCGCTCCCCCTCCCTGTGGAAGCACACTGACCACCAGGGGGCAGCTCCTGGTGGTCAGTGCATGTCATAGTGACTGGTCATTTTGCCCTTTGGTCGATTTGCATATTAGCCTTTTATAATATAGGATATGCATAGCCTGTGGAACCCAGCAATAGGTAGTGAAGACCTGGGGGGCAGGGCTAGGGACTGGGAGGAGAGGGGCACAGGGGAGGAAATGGGAGACATCTGTAATACTATCTACACTAATAAAAGAGAAACATGGTAACTGGCGTACGACCGCTACCCTTTTCATTGGCTAATCAGTGAGTATATGCAAATTAACTGTCAGCCAAGATGGCGGCTGGCAGCCATGCACTGAAGCGAGCAGGGAGGCTTGCTTGCTTCAGTGACTGCATACTCCAACGTTCCGCGCCTGCCGCTGCCGGCCTCTCAGTTGCAACTCTAAGCAACTATGTACTATGTTGCAAATAAGCTAAACAAAACTCCAGAAACCAGCTTTCATTCAGCCGGGCTTTAGCAACATTGTATCGATGTTTTCAGAGGCAAGACCTCAGAGCTAAAGCTGGCCCAGAATAAAAAAAAAAAAGAAAGAAAACAAGGAGCGGTTGGAAGCTTTAGTCACTCGCTTCCGGAAAACGGCCCTCAGTCCCTCAGCCAGACTGGCCAGGCACCCCAGTGGGGACCCCCACCCTGATCCAGGACACCCTTCAGGGCAAACCAGCCAGCCCCCACCCATGCTCCAGGCCTCTATTCTATATAGTAAAAGGGTAATATGCCTCCCAGCACCGGGATCAGCGGAGCAGCGAGGCTCCCGGCACCGGGATCAGCGTGACAAGGGGCAGCGCCCAAACCCCCTGATCGCCCTGCGGCTCTGTGTGTGACAGGGGGGAGCTCCCCAATCCCCTGATCGCCCTGCGGCTCTGTGTGTGACAGGGGGCGGGGCCACAACCTCCCTATCTGCCCTGCTCTGTGCCTGATAGGGGGGAGCTCCCCAATCCCCTGATTGCCCTGTGGCTCTGTGTTTGACAGGGTGCAGCACACCAACCCCCTGATCAGCCCTGCTCTGTGTGTGACAGGGTGCGGCACCCCAACCCCTCTCCCCCACGGGCCCTGCTCTGTGTGTGACAGGGTAGAGCCATAACCTTCCCATTGGCCCTGCCCTGAGTGTGACAGGGTGCAGCGCCCCAACCCCCTGATCAGCCCTGCTGTGTGTGTGACAGGGGGCGGTGCCCCAACTCCCCTATCGGCCCTACTCTGTGAGTGACAGGGGGGAGCTCCTCAACCCCCTGATCGGCCCTGCTCTGTGCATGACAGGGGGTGGCACTGCAACCTCCCCATCGACCCTGCCTTGAGTGTGACAGGGAGCGGTGCCCCAACCCCCCAATCGGCTCTACCCTGAGCGTGACTGAGGGTGGCATCGCAACCTCCCGGTCCGCCCTGCTCTGTGCATGACGGGGCGGCACCCCAACTCCCCAATCGGCCCTGCTCTGAGCCTGACCAGGGGCTGCACCTAGGAATTGGGCCTGCCCTCTGCCACCCGGGAGCAGGCCTAAGCCAGCAGGTCGTTATCTCCCGAGGGGTCCCAGACTTCGAGAGGGCACAGGCCGGGCTGGCCGCCCCCCCCCAGTGCACAAATTTTTGTGCACCAGGCCTCTAGTCAACAATAAAAACCATATTTAAAAAAATATCTCCCTATCAGGTGAATTGGGGCAGATTTGACTAGTAAAAATATGTTGCCCAGTAACATCCCCTAGTTAGAAGGAAACAGGTTCTGACTTTAAAAGACAATGGTTGATTAGATATCCCTACCATTTGTACAGAGCTTTACTCTGAGGGAGAGGGAACTGAATTGGGTGAGGTTAAGAAAACATCAAGTAGCCTCAGTAATTTCCCCTTTTAGGATAATTTCAATTTCTCCTCAAGTATTAGTAAGGAGAAGGGGAAATGCCCTCTCCCAGTCCTCAGAGCAGCCCTATGCTTGCTTCTGTTTTTTTCTAAATCCCATGTCTGTTTTCTACAATCCTTCTTAGGGTGACCTGGTTTTCTACAATAAAAACACACTCCTCTCCCTTGTCTAAAAGCCCTTTGGTTGCTTAATTGGGGGACTGTGTGTCAAGCACTCCACCCCAGGCCTGGTTAGAAGCTTCTAACTTCCAATCAAAATAAGCTTCCCAGTCGTTTAGTTCAACTTTAGAACAGGCCATTTCCAATTGAGCATACAGAAAAATCAATTTGGAGGTGTCAAAAGCTCCCCGCTTTAGCCATCTCAAGCTGATAATCATTTTTAATTAAATTTTCCCATCTCTGTAGGTACTTGCAGATTGAGGTTCCATAGGAATTACACATATAGCCTGTAGGGGTCGTAACAAGGTACTGGGGTTCTTGAGGTTTATTGACTTTACAGGCACGATTTCCTATGTTAACTTGTTTTCTTTGGCAATCTGGGGAGTCTGAACAAATTTCTAGAGAAATGGGGTGGTGGGTTAAAGTGTGCTGCTTACAGATTGAGCTCCAAGTGGCTGTCGCCTTCCATCCTCTTGTGTGTCTCGGTTTCTCTCCCAGCTGCCTAATACAGCTGTGAGGACTCTGAGCTAGGTAGCCAGCCTGTACTGTATATATCCCTGGACAAGCCCATTATTTCCTTATAGTTGTGTTGGAATTGCCTACAGGTACCCTTTCTTGCGGGGTACCCTTAGATACCTCCACAAACATTTTTAATTACCTAAGGAAACCCAAAATTCAAGCTGGAGGGAGTAAATACCCCTTATCTTCAGAGCTGAACAGGTTTGGACTCTTATTTATCTAGAGGATTTATTCAAGACTCACAGTAAGCAGTTCTAATGGAAAAGCAGAAATTCAAAGCAGCTGCCTATTTCAACTCCTAACCTTCAGTGCCACCCAAAGGGTTTTCTAAGAACAGCTCAAATAAAGTCAGACCCTCTACCACAAGCAAAGAGGAGGTCCTGGATTCCAACAGATAACTCACCCAAGTTCACCCGATGTGAAGCAGGAGCTGGGCCCTGGCCGGTGCCTAGCATGGGGTCTGGGTCCACAGGGTGATCCTGGGTGAGCTCCACTGGAATCCTGCCCACTATGCAAGTAAATGTTGATGAAAAAAAAAATCCAGCTTAAGACGTCCTTGAAGAGTTTGAGACAAACTGAAGACAATTGCTGGGAAGCAAAATCTCAATGGATTGAGAAAATGCCCCCCAAAATGGCAGTTGTATCACTTATTTTATACATTAGAATCAAGGAGGAGATGTACAGAGAATCACATGGAAGTCATTGGTGGCAGATTAAGGAGGTGGAAGAAAGCAAAGTGGGTAAATCTCAGACTGGACAAAGAATAAAATGGAGAGAAACACACTTCTTTTACACTGGTGGTTCCAGGATAGTTAGCATTTACCGCACACAGAGATGGCATGTGGGCAACAAGATAATGTGGTCGCGTGCTCTGGTGCTGGTGGTTGTGCCTTTGAGAGGTCTGGGAAGGATTGCTCTGACCTTTCAAAGTTATGTCATCTTAGTTGCACAAAGACAATAGACCATTTCAAAGGTAAAGACTGACCTTTGTCAAGAAAGCTACAGGCCAGGGTGTGACTTCCCACCATGATCTGCTTTTAGTTAGGATTTCATGTTCAGACCACCGTTCAGTCTCTGGGTTTATAAGGCTTACCACGCAGGCCTCTCCTGAGCTTGTCAGGTTTAGCATGTGGTCCCTTTTTCATCCACAGGCCCATAGACCAAATTCTATACTATTTTCAATGTAGCTCTGCTATATTGAGTATTTTATAGTCTGTTTCTAATTTTTAAAATTAGGCAAATAAGACATTTTAAGATCCTCTAAAAATCTATAAACATCTCAAAAACAAAGATACTTTTAACCTATGCAACCCAGATAGAAAACAAAGGCCACTACCGGTGGTGAAATCAAATAGAAAGGAGTATATTCTGGAGCAAGAGTGGAGTAGGGGTCCTGTCGGAAGTTTGGCCAAGGCACTCACTTCTTTTATTTTTTTTAATTGTTTTATTGCTTAAAGTATTACAAAGAGTATTACATATGTCTCCTTTTTTTTTCTCCCCTTGACCCTCCCCTAGCCTCCCATGCCCCCTAGTGTCTTGTGTCCATTGGTTATGCTCGTATGCATGCATACAAGTCCTTTGGCTGATCTCTTACCCTCCCCCCCACCCCCACAACCATCCCCAGCCTTCCCGCTGTAGTTTGACAGTCTGTTCGATGTTGTTCTGCCTCTGTATCTATTTTTGCTCATCAGTTTATAATGGTCTTAATTATCCATAAATGAGTGAGATCATGTGGTATTTTTCTTTCATTGACTGGCTTATTTCACTTAGCAAGGGCACTCACTTCTAACACGAATACCACTAGGGCCTAAGAAATGCAGCTGGAGACATGTCAGTGAGCTAACATCATTTGTTTATCTGAGGGCAGGTGAAAAGCTGCATCGACTTATATGAGTGAAATATCATGTTTCGTGGCTGAGATGCATATTTAAATGTGGCAAAGACTGCAAGTTGCTTTGCTAAGAATCATTCTTCCCTTCTTCCTAACAGAACACTCCTTTTATTACAGGTGGCAATGTGCCCAGTTAAAAGACTACATTTCTCAGACTTCTTTGCAGCCAAGTGTGGCAATTAAATCACTGGGTGGAGCCTCCAGGACTCTTCAAAGGGGGCAACGCTCCTGGAAGCTTATTCTATTCCCACTCCCTTCTCCCTGGCTGGAACACTTATGATCAGAAGGCACTTAAAAAACAATCCTGTCACATCACTGAAGGTGCCGTATGTTCTGCACTTAACATACACACATTTAAGTTATTAAACTAAGCGGTTCTATTGCCTAAACCAGTATTTAGCATGATGCACTTTGCACTTTCCTAAGCTAGGAGGAAGCATAGCTAAGAAAGTTCAAGAATTCTTGACATACAGGAGCTCTTGCATAGACAATACTTCTGATGTTTGGCTATATTATATTTACTAGCATAGTAGACTCACAGGAGCCTAAAGAAAAAACACTTTCTATCACACATATGTTGACAGAGATTCAAAGTAGCTTTGTGAATGGATCGTTTCATCATTGTCCCCTAATGCAAGGTTTTTAAAATTGTGGATCTTGACCCATTAGTGAGTCATGAAATCAATTCGGTCTTGATGAGCATTAAAGAGGAGAGTGGGAAAATATCAGAGTGCACCACACATTTATCTAGGTGCATTTTCAGTCTTTATTTTGCCATTACAAAATGCTATTACATTACACCTCTGGTGCTCATCCTTCCCCATTTTAGAGGCGGGGGCGTGGAAAATACATTTTTTTCATGCTGCAAATATAACACTTCAATGACCCAGATGCTCAAAGAAATACACTGATTTTAAAAATAACTGTGCACTAAAAATTTTCTCCAAGTACACTAATTTTAACTTTTCTTGATGACTCAGGACTTAGTCATCAAGAAAAGGGAAAACATATACTCCTCATGGTCAGTACATGTGATCCTTACCTGCCACAGTTAAGGAGGATACTTCATAAAACGGGGACCACCAGGAGGCTCCTTGAGGGCGATCCAGTTTGCTCACAAACATGCAGTTGTGATTCAGCATCTGCATCTGCAAATGGACCGAGCTCACAGGTGATGCCAGTGCTGCTACGGAGCACGCCTGGAGTCCCAGGGAGCCCACATGCTGCAGGGACAGGTGGTGGGATCTTTGGCCTGTCCTGCCAGGCCTTGTCTAGACCACTTGGGCCACTACTTCCAAATGTGACTGGGTAGGACCCACAGTGGTTCCCATAGGTCTCAGATAAGAATGTACATTAAAAATACACACACACACAGGCACCACAAACATTCTTAGTCTCTCTTACCTTTAGCTTGTCACTGAGGAGGAGGGACAACTCAGCCTCTGTCCCTCCCTGGTAACGCTGAGGGTTAGCCCCACTCCTCCACAGCCTGGACAGAGCAGTTCGGGCCTCATCACTCTGGTCAGAGGGTGGGGCAGGGCCCTGGCTGTCCACAGCGTGGGTGTTTGCGGAAACACTAAGGTAACCACCTACTTAGGAACTGGGGACTGTGTCCGGCAACCCCCTCTCCTCACACTGCTAGTGATGCAGAAACAGGATGAGATGGTGACAAAAGATATTTTAAATTATTCATATGCAGCCCCTTAGCAAAGGCATTCAGCAATGCTCTCTTCTCACCACGGCATCTGTATACTCCCTCCCTCATACCTCTGTCATATTTATACAAACTGGTTCCGTAAGATTTTTTAAGTGTCTATTTCTTTAATTTTTAAAAATACACACAGGAGAAGCCATGTGTTTGATATAGAAATACACACATTGACAAAGTATTTCTTACAGTTCCCAAAACTCTATCAGTCTGAAATTTATAAATTAAATATATCAGAACTTTTTAAAATGAAATCCCTGAAACTACTAGATATGCTAATGCTAGACTTTTTCCAAAATCAAATGAACCGAGAATATGAATATGGTTTGTGTTAAATAAGGTTTATTTTTAGCTTTATTGCCTATTGTCTATAATATGCAACTTTATTGTGCCTTTGCAAACAGGATACATTGCTTAAAAAACTGATCAAAATTTTCCATACATATAGCTCTATATAATAGATTACAGTGCAACACTATTCTTGTTACATAATTATAGAAATACTATAGAACCCAAGAGCACAGGGTAAGCAAAAGAAATACAATCCTGAGCCATCTGAACAAGATGATTTGATGAGTCCTTTTAGTGTAAGTTAGAGAACACAGAGGGGGGAACATGCACACTGCAGTCATGAGCAAAATACATTAAATACCTGCTCCTTGCTAGACACAGGTGGGGGTCATGGTGAATTTCAGAGACATGCACACTCACTCACACTCCCATTTTTTTTCTCCTGCTTCCCTCCCATCCCCAATACATTCACTCCCACCCCTTCCCAAAAGAAAAGATCAGGCACTAAATCCTAGTGAACCCCACATCTGCCTCGTTGGAGAATGTTACGTGACTGCTAAAATAAGAATAGGTCCTCACCCATATCATGAAACAAAGCGTGTGCTATTGAGTCAATTCCAGCTGCTTTTGCCTCTTTGGAAGTAAACGAAGCATACGCTCACTGCGGTTAAAACTGTGTAGAGGGAAATGTCCTGAAAACAGAACTTCGTTTTCTCTCCCTGTGTGTAGAAGTAAAATCAACAGTGGAAAACTCGCCTACAACTAGTTGCCTCATCTGCTATTAAAATACATTTGTCATTCTATTTTTGGTATCTACTCAATTATAGTTCAATAAACAGTCCATGAAGTTTGTACCTGCTTATGGCAAACACTATTGTACCACATAAAACCCCCGCAGCTGGCCAGGCTTATGAAGTACCGAGGTGAGCATCCTTGCCAACACTCCCTCACGACCGCAGCATTCTAGTGTTACCAAAGAGAATGTATGTAGTTACGTAATGAGAGATATTTGGTTTGTGTCTTTACCTTACACATCCTAGTGATGAATTTAACCAAATCATGCCTCCACGTCTTCCCTGAAAATAACCTGAGTCTTCTGACTAAGAAAGCTGACCAGCTTGGCTGGCAGTCCACTCGGTCAGAGGTTGAGCTGGAAAACCAGAGGGCTAACGCCTACCAGCAGCTTGCCGTGTGCAGGTAACCAAGAGTTCTTGGTTTCTGTAGTCTCTCCCATCCCAAAGCGGAAGTCACTGAGGTGGAAATAACTCACAGCATAAAGAATACTGAACGCCAACGGCATAACCTGTGGGACTCCCTGGAGACAAAAAAGGATCCTCGTTCCCCACAAACCTGGTGTGGGTCTTAGTGTCTCTGTGTACAAAGCTGCTTCAGAAAAATCAAAACAAAAGGTTGACTTCATAATTTTCTTATTTTCAATTAAATGCTCATGCACTCATAAAATACTCACACATCCTATGAATGTGAGGTGGCTCTTTTCTCAAAATTTTAAAATCAAGAGGCACCAATACCCGTTCATTTATGTATTAGAAGTCTCACATTATCACCATTAAAACAACAGAAATGGCATCTGTGATGATCACACCACCGAGAAAGAAGACTGAAAGACAACTTCAGCCACTGTGCTTCAGACTGGGAAGCACAGATGCCCTGGCTGAAGCAGACTCTAAGGACCTAGTAAGGTTTGATTGGTTTAGTATAGTCCATGACTGATAAATGGAAATGGCTCCTACAGGAATTTAAACCACCACTCTGAATTGGTTTTCAATGTACATTATTTTAAAGAGTCTGACTGTAAGAAACCTTGGTTTTAGCGTGACCTTTTGCAAGTGGAAGGCAGAGTGTGGCGAAGGGCGTCCTCCAGCACCGCTGACCTCCGCAGCCCCGGTGACATGGTGCTGCCAGCTCTGGTGAAGGTGTTACTGCAGTAGGAAGGACCGCGTACTGTATTTCAGTATCTTTGGTTAAGATCTGGCCTCTTCAAGGCCACCTCTCCTTCACATTTAATCACCAGTAAATTTTAAGTCCATGCATTTAGTTAAGGATCACAAAACATAATTTTCATGTTAAATAATCAGATCAAGAGTTTCAAATTTTTGGCCCTAACCCTGTCCAGTAGGACTACAAGGACCTTGCAAGAAAACTGTCAACAGGATTCCCAATACTGGGAGAGGGACAAAGCAGAGCTCTGGCTTTTGTCCCCGAAAGTGGCCTGAGACAACTGAGTCCCTGGCTGCCAAAAATATTTACCACCAGCCTCTAAAGCAATGTGTCTGTACTATTCAAATCTTGTGTGAAGCCTAAATGCCGTGTAGGTGTCTGAGATGGTAGGTGAGAATAAAGCTAAATCTGGCCTAGAAAAGCTAAAAAAAAAAAAAGACACTCTGGGTTTTAAGTCAAAAGAAAAAATAAACCAGTTTTACGTCCTCAACCAGAGTACTGCCTTGAATTTTCTACCTTCTTTTGGAGTCCAAGGAACTTCTCCCCACTTTCCTCCTTCACTGCGCTAGTGGAGAGAAGGGAACTTTAGAGAGGGTTGTAACAGGAAAGCAGAAACACCGCGCAAGAGTTGCTGTGGGGATAAGTTTCGGGTCGAACAAAGCAAGCACTCTGAGCAGGCTAAGCACGATTCCTGGCTCACCTACACAGCTCACAGCAGCCCTCCACCTACGCCTGGCCACACACGCCAGTCAGGCAGGGCTCTGTAATACCCCCGACTTTATAAACAAAACCAACTCTCCAAGGTACACACTTCAGGACAAACCAGCCAGGCTGGTGTATTACTGCAAGTGCTGCCACCTTCCAATTAACTTAGCACCAAATCCATTCCCCCTCCCCCCCAACCTAAGTCAATCTGTAGTTTAAAAAGTGAAGTGTCATGGTTCTCTTTGCTTGTTTTCTTCTTTTTTCGTTTTCTCATGAAAGTTTTCCTATACTGATGTTCAGTTCCATGTCAGATGAAATAAAGTTGCAAAATATTTGGTGATATCCATATACCATTCTTCTTATAATGAAGCAACATAACAGGTTTGTCAGAATTATGTCTTCAGAAGTCTTTTCCATGTAGTTCATCATACAGAGAAAGACTCTTACACATGGCTATTTCTGGAAAGTGCATTAAATGAAGATACCACACAAGAGAAAAGGTCATTGTGTATCCATTAGAATAATATACAGGTTCACAGTCAATGAGATGATACACGCTGCAGGAGAGGCATTGAACAGTATACTATTCAAATACAAAAACAGCAATAAACATATTCTGCACTACAGAAAATTCGCTAGATTCTAACTTTAAGGATTGAAAGTAATGACTCTGGTGGCTGCATTTTAGGACTGGAACATGCTTCTCCCCTTCCAGATGCACAATGTTTGATGCTGGTGCACATCTACACACACACAATACTGTGTCTGCATGGTATACAAATGCAATGGACAGCCAAGTCCTGAAGGCAAATTTCAGAGCACAGGGCTACTAAGACCAAGGGAGCAAATATCAACTTAACACTTCTAACTTCAGAATTTCATTTTATTGAACACACTTTTAAAACAAGCACCTCTTGGCAATAAAAGCATAGAAACAATAGTGCTCCTTCCATTCTATTCTAGCGGAAGACTTCTCACATCAACCTGCTAAATTCATGATGGGATTTTAAAAACAGGCAGCCAGGCTACCAGCAGAACTCAAATGCAGGTCTGCTGACTTTTCAGTGAGAACAGGAGCAGAGAAAAAGATCAAAAAGCAAACTTGAAATCTATCACAGCTTTCTTCCTTAAGCAAAAAAAAAAAAAAAAAAAGCAAATTAGTTTTATAGCCACAATTCAGTTTTCCAAACTTTTTCTGAAGAATTTTCATTTAATTATGTACACATAACAGGAAATAAAACTTCTTCACAAACATTCCCAAAGCTTACAATTATCAAGAAAATGACAAAAGTAAAAGCAGGAAAAATACTAATCACATGGTGGGGAGGTCAATTTCTGTTTCTGCTCTTAAAAAGTAAAAAAATCACCATATAATTAAGTACAAAAACCTGCATTGAATGACAACTGCTGGTGTAGTTACTTGATCGGAAATAAAGACCAAGAATATAATAAAGCCCTATGATAATATTCGTCTGGAACACTCCCTCGGTGTGTGTGCACTAAAATGTTGGCAAAGTTTTTGGAGCATTAGCTTATATAAACACGGGAGTCCTTGGGTAGCTGCATTAAATGGAACATTCTCTTCTGAAATGCACCCACAATTCAGTTTCACTTACAAACTGCAAATTAAAATTATTTCTTCAGAAAAATATCTGTTTGGCATCTCCTGGACTTTGTTCCATTGGACAATATGGACACTTTAATCTAAAGAGAAGGGGGAAAAACACTGAATGAGGGAACAGGATCAGTACTGAGCATTCAACTCCACATAGTTATAACGTCTTTCTAACAATTACATACACAGAGACTGACAAACACACAAACGTGTCTGTATTTTGAGGATGAGCTGCGCTTTCTCTTAATTTAACAGCCAAGCTTTAGAGGGTCACAAATAAACTCCACCTAAGCCAGACCCTAAACTGAAAGGCTCTTCTTCAGTGGAAATCAGTAAAAACTGTTTTGCACACAAAGAAAAGACAACTGTTCTGCATATTGCTTTGGGAATTTTCAGAAGTAAATCCAATTTTTCTTCTCCAAGATTTAGGCTGCACCTGTCTGTCTCGAAATGAGTTTCAAATCTATTGGTCACACAACCCACTCAAGTGCAGTAAATCTGATGCCAGCTGCTGGGCCTTCAAAGTATGTAGCTACCAAGAGCAGCTGACATGCCCTGCAGTGGGGCACACAGCCAGCATGGCTGCATGGTCTGGGAAGGGCACAAATGCCTGTGTTGCATGCCAGAGCCTCCTCTTAAAGAAAGACTACACCACGATGGGTCTGAAATAAACTTCAGTGAGCAATTTTCTAGCTGCTTACGCTAGAAATAAGCTTTTGAAATGTTTTTAATAAAAAGTTGGACTCATAATGTATAAAAAGCATAAGTATATATACCCTTTGAATCAGCAATTTCAATTCTATGAATTTATATACAGCGTATAGATAAGGTAATTCACTTTATAGTAACCAAAGTTAAATGCTCATCAATAAGGAATTGGTTTCATGATCATTATTTTCACATGGTAGATTAATCTGCAGTTTTAAAGAGAGAATGAGGACTCTTTCGGTAGCATATACTAGTATGAGATCTCCAGGACACAGCACTGACAGAACAGTATATAGTATGTATGCTACATGCTACCATTTGTGTAAAAGGGGACGAGGAGTTGACATTGTATCACCTACCCAAAAGGCGCTAAAGACCATGCTTATAAATCTGGTCACCAAATTCATCAACAAATTAAAAAGACTGACAAAAAAAATCAGATGCCACCCACTACGCCAAATGAGTACTTATAAAATCTATTTACTTTTAAATTCTAGCAACATTTATTTACCCACATTACTTCACTTCCCACTAAGTTACAAAAGAAAAAATTTCACTAACGTTTAAAAAGTCAGATACTTACTTGCTACCATTAAACATTTTATTCAGGGCATCTCTTGATATGATATGACCACAGACCAATTTCATGGGTGGGTTGCTATCTGTTGTTTGCTGACGAAGAATGGGACAGGCGAATATGGAGTGATACCAGCACTTTTTACCGAGGTCCACTTCAATCTGTTAAAGAAAAGTGAAAGGCTCGTTACAGCTCAAACATCTTCACGAGTATGCACTGTGCAGCCAAGAACACTGCTAACACCTACTCCTCTGATCCTACCTCTCACAACACTCTTCTAACTCGAGAGGGACAGTCTTAGGGATTCTAGCATTATTCATAATTCTATATTAACCTTCAAAATTACCTTTTTTTTCATAGAATTTTTATGAGTTTATTTGAGCCAAACTGATGACAACGGCAGGGAAGCAAAATCTCAACGGACTGAGAAAATGCTTCCATCTTAAATTATATATAACACTACTTTTAAGCTAAATTCTGATGTCTGAGAGTTAAGAGTTAAAGGCAAATCAATGTTCTAGAACAGTGATGGTGAACCTATGACACACATGTCAGAGGTGACACGCCAACTCATTTTTTGGGTTTATTTTTCTTTGTTAAATGGCATTTAAATATATAAAATAAATATCAAAAATATAAGTCTTTGTTTTACTATGGTTGCAAATATCAAAAAATTTCTATATGTGACACGGCATCAGAGTTAAGTTAGGGTTTTTCAAAATGCTGACATGCAGAGCTCAAAAGGTTCGCCATCACTGTCCTAGAAGTTAAACACTCTTGGAAATTCATTAGATGCACCTAACAGTAAAACCCATCAGAAATCCTGACTGTTTTGCAGCACACTTAGCTAGATGATAAAATTCAGTGTATTCATTCCTTTAAAAGCAAACTAAACATGGTTTGCTTCCGTGTGAGCTTCAGATCCAAGTCTCCCCTGTTTTGTGCAGAATGGCCCAGAGAAACCACCTGCAACAAGGGCTTGCAGCTAAAGTTCAGCAGGACTTTTCACAATCACAGCCCAAGTATTGCTCTTTGCAGTGAACAAAACAAACAAAAGCTAGGAAGTTACCTAACAGGGGTTGATATTTGGCAGGGGCTCCACAAATGGTTATTCTGTTTTCTTCCTTCTAAATCGACAATGGCTATCAATATAAAAGTCTATTACCCGGACTCTTTCAAGAAAGTTGACCAAGTGTAACGGACTCTTTCAAGAAAGTTGACCAAGTGTAACAGAAGAATCCTGAGAAAAAATGGCCAGACCATCACTTCCAAGTGCTGTATTACCCTGACACACAGGCTTTAAGTGAATTCAGACTTCGGCAGGCTCTTTCCTAGCGCACAAGCATCAGAGGTGCTCACAGGTAACTGGGAAACTCCCAGCATCCTGCAGGCACTTGCCTCAGCAAAGCAAGCGAAGGCTCAGTTCTCTCCACTTGCTCCAACGTGCAGCAGTCAAACAGGGGTGCTGCTGGTGCCCTGATCACACGCAGGGCTGGGGATGCACCTGAGCTTCAAATCAAACCAGATCTCCGAGGAGAAGCTGGGCAACCAACCAACAGTTACCAGCAGGAAGAGCAGGGTAACTGCAGATAAACCTGTGCACAGGTGGCAGAAAAGAGACCAAAGCCAAAAGCACGTCTTTGCCCTTCAGGGTCTGTGACAGAACCATGCAGGGATATTTCCAAAGTTGTAGTATCTGTCAGAGGCCGGTGGAAATACCACTACAGTGACCTCTGTCACTCCCTGTAGGCAAAACGTGAGTGCCTACCACGTGTCCCATGTTATTCTAAGTATATCTATGTTGTCTCTAGCCTTTAATAGTCCCCAAAGGACGGTCCCCATTTCAGAAATGGAAAAACTACTTGGGGAAGGTGGGAAGCTGGCAAGGGACTAAAACTGAGGCTTAAAACCATGGCCTGCTCCAGGCAGCAGAGGACACACGGCACTGAAGGGCCACTGAGGACTGCAGAGGTCACAAGGACGACCTTTAATCTAATAGCTATGTACTTATTTTGAATGGTATTAGAAAAATATAACCAGCTCAAACCCATGATTTCATAAGTATCAATGCTTAAGATAAGACTAAATCCAATCAAAATGACTCACTGCTCTTATATTTAAAGAAAACTGTAGCACCACTGGTTTGCCATGTGCAGAGCACTCTGTATACTACAGTATATCCCACCCTCCCCACTTCTGACGTCTCCTTCATTAGCTTTCTTTTCTAAAGAATCGTGTATTGATTTTAGAGAGGGGGAGGGAGAAGAGAGAAAACATTGATATGAGAGCATAACATCAACCTACTGCCTCCTGCACAACCCCCCACCAGAGATCGAGCTCGAAACCCGGGTATGTGCCCTGACTGGGAACTGAAGGAGCGACCTTTAGGTGCATGGGACAACGCCCAACCAACTGAGCCACACAGGCCAGGGCCTTCATTAGCTTTCACTGCCAAAGTCAAACTTTTAAGAAAACTCCTCCAGTGCCTCCAAAACGTACTTGCTCCCATTTCTATTATTTAATCATGTCACCATATGCATAAAAGCATCCCTGTCAAATGGCTACAATAATGTTCCCCAGTTAAAAGGCAAGACTGGCATTCTAAACCCTTAACATTCACATTCTTCTAATGACAGGAAAAGTAAACAATCAAGAGAAAATGGAACTCACGGGCAATTCATCTTTCTGGTTCCAAACTCCAGTGCACTGCCTCTGCTCAATCACAGCTTTAATGTTAATTAAAGCTGGCAGCGCCACGCAACCTGCTGAGAAACTGGGAGACAGAAGAGGAAATGTCAATGCCAGGCCAGTGCCAGACAGCTTGGTCCCAGAAATGTCAATTCCTCCAGACTCTGTGCAGAGGGCCCTGGCGTTTGGCAGGGCACAGAGCCCTCTGCTCTGCTAAATTAGTGTGTGTGCGCACGTACACACATAAATAGGTTTTAAATTGTACAGAACCACCCGATTTAATGGGCCCTACCTATCCGTCATTAATGACACTCCAAACATTAATGACATTCTAAGACATTTTCTTACACTGTTCCTCCTAGACCCAGATCACCCCCGTTTAGGGCACAAGTGTTGGCAGTCAGTTCTCAGCTGGCCCTCTTCAGGACTGCCCTAAGCTGACGAAAGCCACCTGACTAGGGTCATATTTAATGAATGCTCCGCATGGATACAAATGCCCAGCCCTGCTGTCCCAATGTGGGCCAACTCCACAGGCCCACCAGAGCTCCAGAGCTCCTCAAGGATGGCTGAGGCCTTTGGTCAGCCTGCATCACATACATCCCAACTTTTCCTCTGCCTAATTGTGCTGCTTTCATCCCCCCACAGGGGCTGATCCCAATAAACTTCTTCATGTCAATCTCTACCCAGTGCAGAGGCTGTTCCCCAGACAACCTGACCTGTAGCATGGCCATGCATTAGAGTTAATTGCACAAGTGTCTCCTACACTCAGATGGTACACCCTGTGGAGCGCAGATTGTACCTTATTTATCTCTGTGTCCCACACACTACCTGGCACATAACAGGATTAAAAACACTTGAGGAGGCCGGCTGGTGTGGCTCAGTGGCTGAGCGCCAACCTATGAACCAGGAGGTCATGGTTCAATTCCCAGTCAGGGCACATGCCCAGGTTTCAGGCTCAATCTCCAGTATGAGTCATGTAGGAGACAGCTGATCAATGATTCTCTCTCATCATTGATGTTCCTATCTCTCTCTCCCTCTCCCTTCCTCTCTGAAATCAATAAAAATCACTTGAGGAATTAAATGAAAAGAAGAGCTAAAAAAGTTATTTTCTTAAAATAGGTTCTTAAGCTTTTTGGTTTCAGGTCCTCTTTAAATGCTTAAATATAAAGGATATGAAAGAGCATTTGTTTTCTGTGGATTATATCTATCATCACTTAGAATATCAGAAATTAAAATCAAGAAAATTTTAAAATATTAATTCATTTAAAAGTAATAAACTTATTATGCTATAAATAACATCTTTACCCCAAACCCCCTATTTCCAAGCTAAAAGTCAGTCTGTGAGAAGAGTGGCATTGCTTTACACGTTTATAAATCTCTTTACTGACTGGTTTAACAGAAGGCAACTGAATTCTTAACTCTTCCTCTGCCTTCAATCTGTGGCAAAGGGTTCTTTTGGTTGAAGTAAATGATCCAGCCTCAACAGACATGTAGTAATTTAATTGGCTTTTCAGATCAGTGTGGATATTCTTCTTTAATGCCACACAAAACTCAACAAGCAGTAGTTTCTTAATGGTCAGCTGTACCATGGAATCTGAATCCTTACCACTGAATTTTTTACACTGAGCTACATTCAAATCCAATGGTATGTCTTGTACTCAGAGTGATTCGTTTACTCAATGTATGACTTTGTAAGCTCATACTGAATTAAGATCTTCAAAGTATTAATTCATCTAATTATATAATATAAAAAAATCAACTTCATTAATATCACCACAAATCTCATCAGAAACATCCTTAAGTACCAGAAAGCTGTCAAGCTCAGTATAACAGAAGTTTTCAAAAATTTATATTTTAGCTCAAAATTGTGAATTTTATCATTATGGCAAAGACGCTGTCAGCTGCTCTCCTTGATGCTTCACACTCCTTTGCTCACTCTGTAGTTTGCTGTCTAGTGAGTCTTTCAAGCAAAAACTGTCCCATGAAAAACAAACCACACACAGGTGCTTTTTCTGGGGAGTCGCCACATCTGGCATGAAGCTGAGTGCTTTATGTGAACCTCTTATTCTGTCACCCAGAATATTAAAGATGTGTACTCAAAGGTCAAGATTTAATAAAACTAATCATTTTTAACGTTTTATCGAGAACATTCTTACGTAAAAGTAGCGTTTCAACTGCAAGTGTATGGGGTGAGGAATACAGTGCGTTCTGAGGCCACTGCTCTGACCTGTGCTCAGGCTCCAGCAATTTCACTCACCATGTTCCTGCACCATCAGTAAAAATGTCAGCCCAGTGCAAAGGGCTCTCAGACCCCCAGAGGTTCACGATTGCACCGAGAATTGCTGCCCTAAAACTGTCACTGTCAATTGTGACAATCTCTTGAAATACCAACTGCACTCTTTTTCAGAAAGACAGACAATCTCTCGGCTTTAAACATCAAGAACTAGGCAACTAATTAAGAACAACTAAACAACGCGATGCACATTTTAGTAATAGGACCAATTTCCGTACCTGACACTGAGAGGGGACTCCACGGAGAGCCCCAGGAGGGCACAGGCATCCCGCGTAAAGATGTCGCAGATGTCAGCCCACTGATTCGCATCAAGCAGGTGGACGTATGGTGAGTTCTCAATCCCTTGTCTCAGGTACACAAGGCTGCCCATCAAAACCTGAATGTCTAAACAAAAAGCAGCAGCTATTTAGAGGTGAATGATTACATCTGAAATAGAGCTGGCTTGCAGGTAATAGGCTGAGAAAGGCAAGAATCGCCCCAACTGACACAGCCTAAAATCCTTCATTCACAATGTCTTTTAAAATTCTTGTCTTTAAGCTGGGTTTCTCCCTTCACCTTAAAGAAATAGCATAGAGAAAGGGAGAAAAAAAAAGAAAGCACTAAATGGTGAACTTGCAGTTATTAGCACAGTATAATTACCATTATCTTGAGGAGTGATAACTATGCTATAAAAGGAGCCATTACGTATATTTGACTATCCAGTTCTCCAACACTGGCACTTGGGGTTAACTGCTGCCACCTGGTGCACCCTGAAACACTTTGTTGTGGCACTAACAGTAGCATGGGGGGTGCAAGTGCATACTTCAACTCTTTCTCATGTCTCCTTTCAGTTTACTATGAAATCACCAAAAATGCAAGGTCTATGACTTTTCATTTATGAATCTTCAATATTTTATTTTTGTTCTAGAGCCTGTCACAGCTTTGTCTGTAAGTGATTATCACCTATAACTGTTTTCATTTATTAGCAAATATGTATTGATCTAGTTAAGATAAGCTTCAATTCCAGTGGTGACTTTAGGCCTGTTGCAAACATTGATAACACGTGACTCCAGACTCACCTTTTTGATGATTTAGGGCAAATGGCTGAAAATTTTTAGCATATTGCAATGCCTCTCGCTGATTTGTAGTTCCACCCATTAACAAGCTAATAAAATACAGTCTATGTAGCTTAAATTCCAAGGAGCTGTTTTGGGCTATAAGCATTTCTCGATTTGATACTGCCCACCTAAAGAAAAAGCAAAAAAGATTTTAACAATAATTAAGAGCCTAGGAAAAGTGTGCTAAAAATTGTTTGAAACCTAGTAACATAGAAAAAAAAGTGTTTGGTCTGCCATCTTGTGGAAGTTGCTGGTAACATCAATCCCTAGGCCCAGAGACTTGTTTTTAAAAAAAAAAAAGTAAAATATAACAATTACAACAAAGAGGCTTTTCAACCACTGAAAAAAAGAAAAAATGTTGTTAGGTGACAATTACATATTTAGTATAGTTTTACACTAAGGCAAAATCAACTCTGAAGAGTGACATAATAGATTTGTAATCGTGCAAGGCCATACTTTGAAGCAGGTGGCAGCCATGAGATTCACTATCCCATTGCCTAGAAGAGATCCACTACTCTTTTCCTGTTAAACTAGCATGTTTACAAATGAATCACAAGATTCGGAAAGAGAAGCATCTATCTTTAAACTTTTGTTACGAGCAAGATTTTGTGCTACTCACTTTGGAATTAAAAACAGAAATATCAGTATACTCTCAAGGTGCTTTCAGTCTAATCAGACAGAGCCACATAAACATAATATAGTATATTATATTGTGCCAAAACAATTTGTACAAACGTAGCACTAACGAGAAAAAAATTTTTGAATGATCCAAGCTACAGTGAATCGGGCCTCTATAGTACAAACAGTTGCAATAACCAATCTTGAGCTGGAACTACCAGTTCAGGTGAACACTAAAGCAAAGTATATCAGCCAGCAGTTAAATTCAATTTTGCAATCAAGTGATAATAGCACTACTTTGTTTCTTTGAACATAAGACGTACAACCTGTTAGTATTATATTCTTCTTTAATCTGACCTTTAGTTAGACAAATATTTCCCACCTAACCCAATTCACTAAGGATCACTGGAATCTGAAGTGGGTATGAACATAACTGAGTATCTCTACAACTGTATGAGTAAATGCTTCAAGTTATTCATAACGAATCAGCTGACAGAGATGAGACTTCACAGAGCTGCACTTTCACAGGATCCCACCCTTCCCAAAAAGGGCTGCTGGTGCACACGCATACTCATCAATTTGCTGATCACCCACACCTTAGAGTCCAATCATGAAGCTTTTCTAACATCAACATCTAAGTATTTTTAAAAATATTAATTACCTGGACCTTGGAAATATTTACTTAAATTTAAGCAAGCCTTGGATCCTTGCCTGGCACTAAGATGAATGCAGTCAAGTTGCAACACCAAGTCTGATAAATCGTGCTCCCAACAAGGTACTTGCAGCAGCTATCTCTGGTGAATGCCCAACACCAACCATCAGTACCAAAAGTACTGTGCTCCTGGCAGCTCTAGTCTGTCAGGCAATTCCTGACTTCAGATCCAAGAGTGCATTTAAATTAGGTCACTTACTTAAAGCTTATCCTACCCCTTCTCACTCACAAATACATGAGTATGGTTTCCTATTAACAAGTGAGAGAGGTAGTAAAGTAAGCTTTTTACTTGTTCTGTTTCTGATCTGAGGTATATGTGCAAACGTTTCTAGCGTTAAATAAAAACTACACATTTTAATCAATGATGAAAAACCAACAGAAAGAAGGCAAAATCCATACTGGACAATTCACAAAAGAAGACAATAACCTATTTTGTTTCCATAGGCAAATGTTCATGATATAATGTTAAAGGTGTGATATATAGAAAAAAGCAACTTCCAGTTACCAGAATTGTTAACATGAATGACTTCGGAAAAGTTGGATTTCACGCATTATTTATCAGCCACACAGCACTGGCTATGACGCATCAGAACAGGACATCAACTATTAGAGCAGCACCGAGGGGCTAAAACAACCAACCTTGCGGACACACCAATGAGCAGCAGCTAACAGTACTCCAGGAGACAATGATTTTTGAAATAGTCCATGCTGTCCTATGACTTCTAAGTTTTCTACTGTAAACATATATTACTTTTATACATAAAAAGGTAACACATTTTTAAGTTAATGCAAAAGTAAAACAAAATTTCTTATCCTCTGAATATTACATTAATATCACAAGACAAGGATTTAAATTACTATTCTGAACATCTCTCTCCCTGGCAAAATGTCACTTTCTAACCTAAGGATACCCCCAAATATGTAAGCACACTTAAGCATTAAGGTAAAACCCTTGCCTGATAGGACCTCTGCCTCATACCCCCAGCACTGTACCCAGGCAGCCACATATATATTTTCTTAACCCCCTAATTCCTCTCCCACAATTAGCAGGCCAGATAAGCATAGGTTTTGAAATCACTCTGTGTTGCCTCCTAATAAGAAATTTCATATATCTTTATGACCACTTCGTGAGTCTACATCTTTTGTGTGTAAGTTCCTGGTGAGGTTGCATTCCTTGACAATCATAACATCCACCTTAACTAATCTTTGAGATCTGGGTACAAATTTCACAGCAACATTCTGATACACAGTAGCAGCTTCCCCAGATAACTTTAGTGAATTCACGATGACTTCTGAGATGATGAAACTATCTTTTATTGGCAGTAAAGTTCTTCAATCTCCTTACAATTACTATTTTCTTTCAATGAGGCAACTAACTTCAACACTTTGGCCTGAATATTAGCCAAACTGATGGAAGTTTTAAACAGTTTTCAATCCAAAGCAGAAGTAAACGTTCCATCATTTAAACTGTAAGCTTTTTCGTTCTCTGTGCAATTTATTTCTTTTTAATATATTTTTTACTGATTTCAGAGAGGAAGGGAGACGGAGAGAAAGATAAAAACATCAATGATGAGACAGAATCATTGACTGGCTGCTGCCTGCACACCCCCCACTGGGGATCGAGCCCGCAACCCGGGCATATCCCCTTGACTAGAATCGAACCTGGGACCCTTCAGTCCACAGGCCGACGCTCTATCCACTGAGCCAAACCAGCTAGGGCTCTCCATGCTCTCCAATTTAAATTACAAGATACTGAAGCAACTTTACCTTGATTTTTACGTTCACGGAACTTTTTCATGTACTTTGTACCATAATTTTATGTAAGGCCTACGTCTTGGCATAGTTGTTGTCATTTTCAAACCTTTATAATCACATTCAACTTCACTTCTAGCAATTCCCAGTCAGGGCACATGCCCGGGTTGTAAGCTCGATCTCCAGTGGGGGGCATGCAGGAAGCAGCCAATCAATGATTCTGTCTCATCATTCAGGTTTCTCTCTCTCCCTCTCCCTTCGTCTCTGAAGTAAAAAAAAAGAAAGAAAGGAGGAAATAGGCCCACTGAGAATAGAATTAAGATAGGGAGGTGCAAGCCAAGAAAAACATGGGAACATATTCAGATAATCTGATTTAGCAATTCACATTACCATCAATAGTGATGTGTCCAGGTGAATTAAAGCTAGTCCAGATAGACTTGTTTCCTCTAACTGGAAGCCTTTCTCCCAACACCGGGGTCGGCAAACTGCGGCTCACGAGCCACATGCGGCTCTTTGGCCCCTTGAGTGTGGCTTTTCCTAAGCCTTAGGAGTACCCTAATCCTAACTTATAAAAGACAAACATGGTAATTGACCATACCTCTGCTACACTTCCCATTGGCTAATCAGCAGGATATGCAAATTAACCCAACCAAGATGGCAGCCGGCAGCCATGCAGCTGAAGCCAGCAGGAGGCTTGCTTGCTCCAGTGATGGAGGAAGCCAAGCTTCCTCCCTGCTGCAGCCGGGCTCTAAACTCCACTCTAAGCAACAAAGTTGCAATTATAGAAGCTAAACAAACCCCAGATACCTGCTTTCAGCAGGCCGTGGCCTCGGAGCTGGAGCGGCAACAAAGTTTCAATTATAGAAGGTAAATAAATCCCAGAATTAAAACAAAAAAAAAGAGGAGAGGTTGGGAGCTTCAGTAGCTGGCTTGGCCAGCCTGAAAACAGCCCTCAGCCCCTCATCCAGACTGGCCAGGCACCCCAGTGGGGACCCCCACCCTAAAGGGGGTGCGGGCAGCCTGAAAATAGCCATCAGCCCCTCATCCAGGCTGGCCAGGCACCCCAGTGGGGACCCCCACCCTGAAGGGGGTGTGACCAGCTGCAAATACCCATCAGCCCCTCACCCAGGCTGGCCAGGCACCCAAGCGGGACCCCCACCCTGATCCGGGATACCCTTCAGGGCAAACCGGCTGGCCCCCACCCGTGCACCAGGCCTCTATCCTATATAGTAAAAGGGTAATATGCAAACTGACCCTAACAGCAGAAAGACTGGGAATGACTGGTCACTATGACATACACTGACCATCAGGGGGCAGATGCTCAATGCAGGAGCTGCCCTCTGGTGGTCAGTTAGCTCCCACATGGAAGAGCTCTGCTCAGCCACAAGCCAGGTTGATGGTGCCAGTACAGCAGTGGTGGTGGGAGCCTCTCCTGCCTCCTCAGCAGTGCTAAGGATGTCTGACTGCAGCTTAGGTCTGCTCCCCGCTGGCAAGTGGACATCTCCCGAGGGCTGCTGGGCTGCCAGAGGGATGTCTGATTGCCAGCTTAGGCCCCATCCCCCGAGGAGCAGGCCTAAGCCAGCAGATGGTCATCCCCCGAGGGGTCCCAGACTGCGAGATGGCTGAGGGACCCCCCCCCCCAAGTGCACAAATTTTTGTGCACCGGGCCTCTAGTTAAGTTAATAACAATGTACCTACCTATATAGTTTAAGTTTAAAAAATTTGGCTCTCAAAAGAAATTTCAATCATTGTACTGATGATATTTGGCTCTGTTGACTAATGTGTTTGCCGACCACTGTCCCAACATAAGTGCTAGTTAATTTTTTGCAAAAGTACAAACACAAATTGAAGAGTTGAGAATAAGGATGAAAAATTCAAGGCTCAGGCTCAATTACCATATTGTCTACAATTTTCCTAATACAGTAAAACCTCGATATAATAGACTAATTTGGGCGAGGGGGGTGTCTGTCAAAGCTCAAAGTCTGTTATACAATAAAGTAGGTTTTCTGAATGCATATGTTAAATAATTGACAAATTAGTGAGTTTGCCTGTTTTTACTTACATAGACTTATTTGAGTAATTAAAATTAAGTATGTATGAAAGGTTTAATTTCACAGAAAAGTTTTCTATATGTATCACTGTAATTTTAAACTTATACTGAACAGGTCTAGTAAATGCGTGCATTCAGCGGTCACCTCGAGGAAACAGACGCACACGGCTGGGGCATGCTCAGCGCACGTGGGAATACCGGCTAGCCACTCAAACTGCTGCAGTCACCCCAGATGACAACAAAACCAATTAGCAAGCGAGATGCGTGTGATCAAGTGCTAGTCATTCGCCAAACACTGTTTATGAGCGGTGACTCTTGGATTTAAATATGTAGACTATAATTATAGATATGCAATATTTATTTAAGTCAGTGAAATTACTACAACTTTTTTTTCCAACATATGGACTACTAGCTAAAATTTCTTAAAAACTAACAGTGAACTAATAACAACAAAACCTGTTAATTTTTAATTATAAGCAAATCTTGGTTAAAAGCATTTTAGAATTAACAGGGTGTTAATTTTCACATATGACATACTGACCGAAAATTTTGTCCATTAAATCTGAAGTCTGTTAAATTGAGGTCTGAAAAATTGAGGACTTACTGTAATCTCTTCATCCGCTGACTTAGATGTTCTTTATTTGAACCTCTCACATGGCTCATTCCACAATCTATTTGGTAGAACAGTTTCTGGTTTCTTAAGCTGGGGCTGTCTTGCTCATTTTGGCACCCCCCTACTTTGAATGGGGTATTCAGACAAGGAGCACAGGTTGGGAGAGTCAACTATGTGTGCACTTAAATCTGGCTCTGCTGTGTGAATTTAGGCAATCTGTTACTTAATTCTCTAAAAACCTGTTTCCTTATTATAAAATGGGACATTTCAAAGGGTTGTGGGCATTAAGGAGGGGACTAGTTAAAGTACTGTGCACAGAGACTGACACAAATAGGCGTTCAATAAAAAGCTGCTTAGTATGTGTTTACTGAATGGATGAAATGTTACCATTCTTCAAAGTCATATTTTCATTAAGAAAATTGTATTTAAAATTATATTCAAAAGAGTTACTTGGGCATTGCCATGTAACACTTGGTGCCGCTTTGATTTTTATAGAAGCAACTGGGTAGGAATATGACAATATACATGTATCCATTAACCCCTTCAAACATGTTTTACGTTTTCTTAGCTAGCAATTCACACTGAATACTTAGGCATTTAATTCAAGGAGCAGGAATAGGGGTAGAAGACAGTCACGGCCTTAATTAACTTGACAGCAACCAAATCTAAAACCTACAAAACACATGAAACTACAAAGCACAAGACTATAATCAGCACTAAAAACTTAGCCCCGTGTCTACAAAGCAGTAGAAGACATAAAACCAGAAAGAGAAAGCCTAGTTAGAGAGAGGCATTAGGATATGGGGTGCTATACCCTGGATAATGGCATTTCTAGCAAAAACTTTTTTTATTATTTTTAAAATATATTTTATTGATTTTTTACAGAGAGGAAGGGAGATGGAGAGTAAGAAACATCGATGAGAGAGAAACATCGATCAGCTGCCTCCTGCATACCCCCCACTGGGGATGTGCCCGCAACCAAGGTACATGCCCTTGACCGGAATCGAACCTGGAACCCTTCAGTCCACAGGCCGACACTCTATCCACTGAGCCAAACCAGTTAGGGCAAAACTTTTGATTTTTAATTTTTAAAAACCAACCACCACTGTACCACATTCAGCAAGCTAATAAGCATCCGGTTACATTACAACTTTCCTGTGATTCTTAAAAAGACATTCTGGTCTCCAATCTCCAGTGCAGGCAAGGGGAGCACTGTCAGCTTTGGAACCAGGTTGTTTGGAGAAATACTGTGGACAAAAGGTGACATCTAGTCACAGCGCAAGGTCACGTCATCTCTGGTCATTGCCCTGCATCCTGCAGACCCTCTGCCTCTCCCACAAAAAGACCCCAAACAATAACACTTAGTTATCAGCCCAATTATCCCACAGAAACATGGAGCATTAATTATCCTACTTATCAGGCATCTGAAAAGACTTGGCACATTGTTAGCTCCATTTTTAGAATTTCCATATTATTCCAAAAATAATTAAAACAAGATTTTACCTTCATAGTTCACGTTCTCCCCCAGGAAACTAACTGATAGAATTAGTCTGTTTATCTCACTCCTCTCACAATTTTGCCAATCTGCACTGATGTCTATTTCTGGTAATATTAAAATAAAAATGCCTCTTGCCAATTCCCACAGCACACTCCACTACAACCGTCATAGCATTTTCCAAGGCTCATGAATACTGGGAAATGGCTGACATTTATTTACTCCATAGGTGTGGACTTGGCTGAGCATTATTGGTGACTCAATCAAGTGTTTAAAAATTCAGAGTGGCAAAAATGACAAAAATCAAAGTTCAGCCAAAAGTTAAGAACCATATAAACTTTGAAATAGAGACTGAAATGGATAGCTAACATGTTATTTCTGAGATATTTTCAAATGATAATTTCTCAGATATGGGTTGAGTTCATTGTTGGAACTACTAACATTTTCCTCATCTCAGAACTGGTGTGAATCTTTGTCCTTTTTTTTTTTAAATATATATTTTATTGATTTTTTACAGAGAGGAAAGGAGAGGGGTAGAGAGTTAGAAACATCGATGAGAGAGAAACACCAATCAGCTGCCTCCTGCACACCTCCCAATGGGGATGTGCCCGCAACCAAGGTACATGCCCTTGACCAGAATCGAACCTGGGACCCTTCACTCCGCAGGCCGACGCTCTATCCACTGAGCCAAACCAGCTAGGGCATCTTTGTCCTTCTTAACATGGTATTTAAGAAACCATACAGCCTATAGAATTACACATTTGAATCTACTTAAAAACACAATACACACACTTCCAACTTTACATAAGTTTCTCAGAAATGCAGTTTAGTATGTGTGCCCAATAGTGAGATGTGGCAGGGGCCACCATATTGAACAGCACAGTTCTATACAGACTGGTGGTTTTTAATGAAGTACATAATATAACATTGCCTTATTATTGCTAGTTCCCGACCACAAAACCAAGAGATTTTATAAACCAAGTTAATAATAGATCTGCATTTTACAAGCACAAACTCCAGAATCTTTCCTCTTAGTTTCCCCCTCCTGGCCTAGTTGAACTCCTCCTTTAAAAAATATGTTTTTAGTGATTTGGGGGTGGGGGGGAGTAGCGGAGGGAGAGAGAGAAACATTGATGGGAGAGAAACATCAATGGGCTGACTCCTGCATGCCCCCTACTGGGGATCAAGCCCTCGATCTAGGTATGAGAATAGAATAGCAATCTCTCAGTGCACAGCAACCTTTCAGTACATGGGAGGACGCCCAACAAACCAAGCCATACTGGCCAGGACTCTCTTCCTTTTTATGAAGACTCTCAATTTCTCTACAGTCCTGGCTTGCCCACTCAATTCCTTGGTGAGAATGTATTCAGGTAAGAGATGGCCATGTCTACTCGTCCTCCTGAGGACTACCTACTGTCTTGGGACTTCATGTGCATGGAAACTATCCATGGAAACCTGAGTGGCAATGATTAAGCAGCTTCTGCTGTCTTGTTTTCTGTTTTAGTTTTGTTTCCCCTAGGGGCAGTCTTGCTGACTCAGGCTTTTTAAATAGCCACACAGAAGAACCACAGAAGACAAGGAATGAAGATTTGAATAAGTGGGATTTCCCGCCCAGAGTTTGAATTTTTTATTTTGTTGTTGTTTTGTTGGGGTTCTTAATTCTGAAAAGGCAGAAGAGATGTGTAGAGGGATACATGTTTAACTCACTGTGCCCATACGCTAAGTCTGGTGGAGAAAGAGCCACATATTGTTCATGGCGTGTCTAATATAAAACCTTTCTATGGTGTAACTAATAAAATACTTTTTCTCCCTTCTTCTGTGAAAATTCTGGAACTTCTCCCTCTTCTCCCTCCCCCTCCTCTCTCATAACCATTCAGTTATTTTCTGTTCCCTCGTGTCATTCTATGGAGGCACTGCAAAAAGAACTGCAAATTTTAAAGGGCTAGGAGGCCCCGGGCATGCTATGGATATTGAAAAAAAACAGGTTTCCAAATCTGCAAGGTTGAAAGTCAGATCCTAGACTGTGGAAGTCCACCAATGTAACATTACTGTGAAACACCTTTAGAAAGGCAGCCAACCGGCTTCCCCCAAAGACAAGCACTTTCTTTCAAAATGCTGACACCAGCTACAAGGACAGTTTCTGTTTTTCTATTATTTCTCCGTCTCTTTGTATTAAATTACTGTTATCTTCTGGTTGACACCACAGATGGTCTCTGACTTATAATGGACTGACTACTGATTTCTTTTTAACTTGATGATGGTACAAAAGCAATACGCATTCAGTAGAAGCTGTACTTAGATTTTTGAATTTTGATCTTTTCCAGATTAGCGACATGTGATACTCTCTCGTGATGCTGGGCAGTGGCAGCAAGATGGTTTCACCCAACTGTAGGCTAATGTAAGTGTTCGTAGCACATTTAAGGTACGTTAGGCTAAGCTATGATGTTTGTTAGGTTAGGTGTATTAAATGCATTTTCAACTTACAATCTTTTCAATTTATGATGGGTTTACTGGGACGTAACCCCAGTGAAAGTCGAAGAGCACATGTAGTTATTTTTGGTTTTGCTTTTATCTACCATATGAAGGAGGAGGTCCTGTTTGTTCCAAGTTCTCCTTCAAACGATTCCAGCACTTATTTGAATGCCTTCTATGAAAATAAGCACTATGCTGGGTGCCCAGAGAACTTTAAAAAAAGATACAGTAATCTGAATAAAGATAAAAATCTGTACACAAACTCAGAAATATAAGGACAAGAACAAAAAGTAGGCAGGGTCCTAAATAGATCTGTAAGTGAGATAAGCTGTTCTTCTGCCACTTCTCTCCCCCATATCACATTCTTTTCTGCCTTTTTTCCATCGACTCATATTATTTGCAATTACTAGCTAACACTCTCCAGACATCCTTCTCATCTAGTCCTTCCATGGCCTCTGTCCGTATTAAATTTTTTTGGGGGAGGGGGGTGCGGGGGGGCAGTTAGGGGTTGGCCTGCTCAACTGCCTAGGTTGCCTGGAGGTGAACTGTAACCTCTCACCTTCCTCTTCCCCTCATGGGTGGTTGTACATGCTTTCTCCCACAATGTACAAACAGAAGATGCCACACAACTGAAAGGTATTTTCCCCTTGTATCTGAACCAGAGATCCCCAAACTGATGTCCTACATTTTTCAACTTTTGCTACAAGCAGAATGAATTTTCTATACCTTGCCCATAAACAATGCTGATTAATATCTGCTTACATTTACCAGTAATGGGTAAAACTTGGAGAAGTTTGAGTTGTTGTAATAGATTTCTATTAAACTACCATTTTCCAAACATGTTCCACAGAACTCCAATTTTGTGGGTTTAATAGGTGGGTGTGGGGTGAACAAGGATTCTTTGGTCAAACATGCATGGGAAACATTGTGTTTTACAAAGTTAAATGAGTTTTTTTAGGATTGCTGATGGAGCCTCTAACATGCTAAAGTAAATCTCTTACAGGAGAGTATTAAGGAAATATCATGAGAAGCATTTATTACATAACAACCTTTAACTCCATATCCAGGTGTGTCACAATCTAAAATCTGCTTTTAAGAAAAAATCAAAAGAATTATAAAGGTGCTATATCCATCAAGCACAATGGTACTGTTTAGGTGATATCTATGTTGTAAACTATAGTCTATACCTACTTCATATTTATAATTTATACAGGAATTTAGAATTTATCAATTTACACAGAAACCTATCTATCTCTATCTATCCATCTGGGCTGGTTTTAGAACTCTACAAAAATTTCTGAGAACTGACAAATGATCAGAAACAGGAAATTATGGTATAAAAATTAAGTAGGTCAGTAGAAGAAAAATGTGCATTTTATAAAATCAATAAGGATCCTCCAATTATTTTTCTGGTAACAGTGATCTCAAATACTGCCAACTTTAAAATACCAGGATCCTACAGTTATGATCTCACAACAATCACTGTTTCTATCATCCATCTCTTCCTTTAGTAAGTTTTTCTCTCTCCTCCTTTTCTTTCTCCTATCTGCATCTCTTCTCCCTCCCTTCCTCCCCCTCCTTTCTTCCTTCCTAATAAATAACCCAGTAATCCTCACATTTAAAAAATTCTAGAACAGGGGTCACAAACTACAGGCAAGGGACAAATATGGCTGCTGCTCGTTTTGTGTGGCAGATGACCAAGATGGTTTTTTACATTTTTAAAGGGTTATAAAATAAGACAAGAATATGTGCGCTAGAGTCTTATGTGGCTTGCAAAGTCTAAAATATTTACTACCTAGACTTTTACAAAAATATTTGCTGGCTCTGCTCTAGGATGATATTTATCACAGCTTACTCAGTAATTCAGATAATTCACAGCAATGACAAGTGCACAGTAAATAATTAAATTTTACAGTGGCAATTAGAACTCCATCATACATACCACTTAGTTCCAATTATGTTGTTTTTTAGAATACTAGCATAGAACTCAGCACATTATAGAAGTTCAAATATCAAGCTCTGCCTGCCTGAACAATAGTACTTCAGTTATGAAGCTAGTCTAAAGTGGTGGGATAGCCTGGATACAAGAAACCCTTCTCTCAAGGGAATTCAGATCAACTGATAAGTGAATTAAGCTCTAACCATTTCTCGTATTACACATCCCCCATATTCACTTAGCTAAAAGAAATAAAATAATTCTCCTTGATTTCTCTGAAGTCTATCCCAGGTGAGATATATATCTCAAAATCTTTAATGTGTTTTCTAATTACATTTTCTTACAGAGTTCTCTCCAAGTATTCAAAATAAAACAAACTTAGTAACTTACTCCAGAGCAGGTCGCAGAACTCTGACTTTTAATGCTTCTAATATTCGATTTAACTCCACAAATGGTTCTTTCTGACTGGGGTCTACAGAAAGACCAGATTCCTGTGAAAACAAAAAGAACTGTTATTAGCACTAATCAGGATAAAGAGATATAGTAAAAGCATATTCTAAATTTAATATGGGACAAACCTTAAAGATATTTCTTTTTAACATGTATTTCTATGGCAGAGACTGATGGTTGAGCCCTAGTATCATTCTTTCTCCTTTTCCAAAGTAGTGAATTTAAGCTGGGCATATAGCCATATGGAATAAAGCTGGGTATGACTACAAGATGTAAGTTCTGACCAATGAAACATAATCATGAACTCTTTGCCCCTTCCTGGAATACCAAAAAGTATTATAGAGCTTTCACTGGTATCCTGGACCATGAGGACAGGTGACGCCCTAGCAATAGGAGAGCTACAAAGAACCTAGGTCCCGAAGAGACTCATGAGCACAGCTACATTGTATATGCTGTTGATGGCTTACTACCTCCTATTTCTGTGCAAGAAAAAGAAACTTCATTTTTGTTTAAGCCATTAGTATTTGGGGTCTTTGTTATTTGTAAATGAACTTAATACTAAATAACACAATTTAGAAACTTTATATGGACACATACACAATTCCCATAAGGTACAGAGAAAGACCCAAGTTATAGTTTATCTGTTAAAATAGAAAAGGCTTATTGACCAACCTAATGTTACAACTATTTAGAGGTGGCCAAATGTAAACTAAAGCTTTAATTAAAGTGGTGCAATTTTGTATAACTTAGCATCGGTAGTTCAATAAATTTGGGTTGCCATGCAAAAAAAAAAGGCTTAACGGTTTTGTTTACAGACTAGCTTTAAATTATTTAATTCTTATAGTCCTTAAAAAATAGCACATGGTAGCCAAGGATAGAATTTGAATACACATAAATCTGGTACTGAATCCTACCCAGTTCCTTTACTTAGAACCCGTACAGCCTTGGGAAATTTACTGTTCCAGACCTCAGATTCCGGGAGAAATAATTTCCATCTCCCAGGATTGCAGTGAGAATTAAAGGCAGGACTTGACTTGTGGTAAAGACTCAGATGTGTGGCAGCTGCTACCATGATGATTAAGTGGTATTTGGTAACTGTTCTGAAATCCTTACACTTATGTCTAATAGAAAGAAAAAACAAGTAATACTCATCTGAAATAAATTTTAGCTTGAAATTCATTTGATAAGCAAAACTCTACCAGCTGGGCCAGAAGAGACGAGGAACCATAAATCTGTCCTTTTCTATACTAACCTTCCCTATCAAAAGAGGAAATGAAGAAAGTAGTATCACTTCAGACCCCTTCACTGAGGAGCTGGGACCAACGTTTTAGGGCAAGAATAAGGAAATACTCCAATTAAGAAGTTCTAGGGTTATAATTTTCACCAGTTAAAAAAAGATTTCCTAGTAAAATTAGGTCAGCCCTGATAATTAAAATATTAAAAATCTAACTATAGCTAGAAGACTCAGGAGCTCGAAGGCTGTTCTTTTTCATCTTCTTGCAGTTTGCACACTATTACCTGGCAGAGCTCCTCAGCTACATCCAGCATTCCTTGTCGAAAGAAGTGCTCCACCATCACCTCATTGAGAAGCCGTTGGCTGTCTGCCTGCCAGCAGCCATCGATTCCCACACTGCTAATGTCAGAGTCAAAATTCTGGGGGTGGGGAGGATAAATAAAATAAATAAATAAATAACTCGTGAATTGATTAGGATGCATCACTGTATATCATTTTCAACCCATCTAAAAGAAAGAATGGCCTTTATTTCACTCTGAGATACCCCTAAATAAATACCCAATTCAAATTCATCTGTAGCCTATGACAGGGAGTAGTTTTTCCACTGCTCCTTTTAAAACTTGTCACTCTCTTTGATTATTGTTGGAAGAGTAAACAGGTGATATTTTAGAGAGCATCCTGCAAAAATATATAAATTTAATAATGATTTATGTGAATAAATTGATTTTTTGACACTATACAACAGCAATTATTTTCAGAGTTGTACCTGTAAAAGCATTTTCAACACAACATTGTCTAATAGGAAAAAAAGCAAAAATCCATATGCTCAACATAGAATCAGTTAAATAATCCATGACACATCCCAACAACTGCAGTGCCAAGGTGGGGGGTGGAGGTGGGAGCACGGCCAGGTGGTTAAGAGAGCAGGCTCTGGGGCCAATCTACCTGGGTTTGAATCCTGGCTCTATCTCCTACTAGCTGTGTGATCTTGACCAAAGTAGAAAAAATCAACACTACCTCCCCATTTGGGCTGAATTGCATCCTCTCAAAATTCCTATGTTAATGAAACCCTAAATCCCAGTATAGATCATAAGTTAAAATGAGATTTTAGGGTCGGTGCTAATCCATTAAGACTGGTATCCTTATAAAAAGAGGAAATTAGGACACAGACAGGTACAGAGGGAAGACCATGTGCAATGGACTGAATATCTGCACCCTGCCCCCCAAATTCCCGCACTGGAGGCCTAACTGCATGACTATTTGTCTGTGAGGAGGTGATAAAGGTTAAATGAAGTCATAAGGGTAGGGACCTACTCTTAGAAGATAAGGAAGAAACACCAGAGTACAATGTTTATGTTCTCTCTCTCTCTCCACCTCCCTCCCTTCCTCCTTCCCTCCCTGCCTCCTTCTCCCCACCCCACCCCATCATATGATACAGCGAGAAGGCAGTCATCAGCATGTCAGAAAGGAGGTTGCCCATCCTCAATAGGACATGAATTGGCTAGGACCTTGATCTTGGACTTCCCGGTCTCCAGAATTGTGAGGAAATAAATTTTTGTTGTTTAAACTACCCAGTCTGTGGTATTGTGTAATAGGAACACAAGCTGACTAAGAACCACGTGAAGATGCAGCAAGAAGATGGCTATCAATAAGCCAAGGAGAGAGGCCTCAGAAAAGCAACCCTGCTAACACCTTGATCCTGAACTTCCACTCTCCAGAACTGTGGGGAAATAAACATGTTTATGCCACCTCGTTCGTATAGCAGCCCTAGCAAGTTAAAACACTCCCTTACTAGTTAAATAAAATGGTAGTTGCTACTATTCTAGTATTACCATTCACAATAAAAAGGTGAGGCTCATTACTGTGTATCTATTAACATGGAAAAATGTCCCTAATACCTTAGGCAAAAAAAAATTAAAAACTTCTACAAAGTTATGACCCCATTTAAATTTTTTTTTTTTTGTAATTGATTTCAGAGAGGAAGGGAGAGGGAGAGACAGAAACAACAGTGATGAGAGAATCGCTGCCTCCTGCACACCCCCTACTGAGGACAGAGCCCACTACCTGGGCATGTGCCCTAACCAGGAATTGAACTGTGATCTTTTGGTTCATAGGTTGATGTTCAGCCACTGAACCACACTAGCTGGGCAACCCCATTGTTTTAAAAAAAAGAATACCTGCCCTGGCCAGTGTTCTTAGTGGTTAGTGCATCGGCCCATGAACTGAAGGGCTGCAGGTCCAATCTCGGGTTGCAGGTTTAATCCCCGGCCTTGGTCGGCGCACGCAGAGGAGGCAATGATGGATGTGTCTCTTTCACCTCTCTCTCTTTCTTTCCCCCTTCCTCCCTCCCTTCCACTCTCTCTAAAAGTCAATGGAAAAAATATCCTCAGGTGAGAATTAATAAAAAAATAAAGAATACTGTACCTTCAAATATTTAGGGGGAAAAAATCTAAAAACATGTGCACAAAAGTATTAGTAGATTGCCAATGAAAACTACCATGCTCCACACAAAGAACAAAATTCTTTCCATCATTAACAAATTAACCCAGTTCTGGGTAAAATTAAGTAAACACACTCCACCTTGTCTTTACCACTGAATGCAGTTATAAAATCAGGACACAGTAAATGGAGCAGCTATTTGGGGACACTGAAAAGTGAGGAGGAGGAAGTAGACTGAGGAAGAAGGTCACAGTGGTGAGGAGTTTACCAGTTTTCTCTCCCCAGTATCTCTCAGCCTGGATGCAATGCAGCCAAAACCCAGAAATGGGCACCTGGAATGAGAAGCCCTTTAGTTGTGCCATAAGGAATAGGCATGGGCTTTCCTACCATTCAGAGAATAGGGGGAATCACATGCTTCCCCCCTCCCTCCATTTTCTTTCACCTCTAGCTCAAGGCAGTCTGCAGGTATATTAGTTTTCTATTGCAACTTAAAACCACACTTTGTTTTATTTTTTAAAAATGTTTTTATTGATTTTTAGGTAGAGAGGAAGGGAGAGAGGGAGAGAGATAGAAATATCAATGAGACACATCAATCAGCTGCCTCTTGCACACCCCCTACTGAGGACTGAACCCGCAACCCGGGCATGTGCCCTGACCCGGAATAATGACACTCAATCCACTGAGCCACACCAGCCAGGCAACAACATAATTTTATTATCTCACAGCTCTATAGGTCAGAAGTCCTTTATTCAAATGATTAAAGGAAAGGGGATCTGAAGATGACAATGTATTATAAACTCAGGAATCTGCCAATAACTCTCTAAATGTCTAAGTGCACCCTTGAGCAAGAATCATTGAGACTAATTACAAGAGTCCTCACAGATCTATCAGCCTCATTCAATACAAATACAACGTTGAGATTTATACTTGTTCATTTAATGATTATTCTCCAATCCCATCAACTCCCAACCAATTTATCAGGTGTCTGTTCTGCAGGAAAGAAAGAAAACAACTTTGCCCTGGCCGGGTGGCTCAGTTAGTTGGAGCATCACCCTGTACACCAAAAGGTTTTGAGTTCAATCTCTGGTCAGGGCGCTTATGGGAAGCAACTGATCAATGTTTTATTTGGCAGTATGAATTATAAGTCAGAATTTAATAACTACCACCAGATCAAACTGCTCAGATCAAGCAGAAGAATTCCTTCAAACCTTTCCTTTACATACCACAAGGATATTCTGATCATCTAGGAAACTCTAAAATATAAGAGTCTAACATTTCAACAAATTGAAACAGTTTTACGATGATGTTTTAAATGTCTTAAAAAATATTTATTGTTGAGAGTATTACAGAAATCCCCACAATGATGCTTTTCATGTACCTTTATTTCCAATGGTAACTTTCTGTACCACTGTCACTACTATACAGGTAAGAAAAATCATACAGGATATCCCTACTACATTCAAATAATACACTTTATTTGACTACATTCAAATTGCCTCCTAGTCTTGGGAAACACAACTAAAATGTAAATAAGCAATGCATTTGATGAAAATTACTGAACTTCCATCATTCTGATATTCTAGTTAAAACCACTGAGGTAGAAAAGTAAATTTTTTTCATAAATTACTTTCTGTTCACCTATAGTAAAATTTAAAGTTAAAATTACAAAAAGAAGGTTGAAGAAATGCAATACAGTATCAGAACTCCTTTTGTTATAACTGCACGTTCTTACTATTGCATCAGAGCTAGGATCAGTTCCAGGTTCTGTTGCTAGGAGACCAAACTGGTTTGCAAGGCTGCCCAGAAAATAAGCAGCACTGCAAACCAGCCAAGAAGTGGCTAATGAAGAGAAATATCTATTATTAGCACTTCTGTTTTACTATAATTTTTCCTTTTAAGAAAAGAAAACTTGGAAAGATGTTCTTAAATGTGAAGTCAAGATTCAAAGAAGAATCAAAAGCAAAACACACATTCAAGGGTGTCTGCCTGGAGATGTTATGGCTTGGAAAGAGAAACACTAGTTCATAAGCCATTTCATGTGCTTCTAGCATCAGTCACTTCTTTTTTAATCCTCACCAAGGATGTATTTTTATTGATTTTTTGGAGGGGGTGAGAGGAAGGGAGAGAGGGAAGGAGAGAGAGAGAGAAAGAGAGAGAGAGAGAGAGAGAGAGAGAGAGAGAGAGAGAGAGAGAGACCCATAGGAGAGAAACATCCATCAGTTGCCTCCTGTACACATCCCGACCTGCAACCTTTCAGTGCACAAGACTATGCTCCAACCAACTAGCCACCCAGCAAGGGCAAGTCATTCACATTTTTGATGAATTAAAAGTTTTAAAATCTGGAAGCTGAAGCAGAGGAGGGGTAAATTTATGAAACTGCCTAAACAGACCATCCTGTTGCTTTAGCTATAACATGAGCAGGCTTACAAACTGGGTAGACTTTAATGACTGGCTTTTTTGTTCACTATTCCAAACTAATCCATTTCTGAAATACACTGTATGAAATCATAATCATTGAGCACAATGATAACAGTATAGGACAAAATCCAGTATTTGGGGTTTTTTTGTTTTTGTTTTTGTGGTTTTTTAAAAAATGTATTTTTATTGATTTCAGAGAGGAAGGGAAAGAGATAGAAACATCAATGATGAGAGAGAATCATTGATCGGCCTCCTGCACACCACACACTGGGGATCGAGCCTGCAACCTGGGCATGTGTCCTGACCAGGAACTGAACCGCGATCTCCAGGTTCATAGGTCGACCGGCCAGGCCAGTATTTGCTTTAATCATAAGTGCCAATTCTTTAATACTGTAATTTTTTTAAACTGCCCCATCTACTTTTGAAGAAAACTTGTTGGGCTACTGTTGCACCTACCAGGAATCAATTTCCCTTCTAGGCATCCAGTTATTCTGGTTTAGGAGTGAGAGGTAATATCGCACAGAATAATTAACAGAATAAAAAGATCTGTATTCTAGTTCCACTCAGTTTGAAATAACATCTACTTCACATATAACCTACAAAAGATTAGTCTCCGCCCTGACTGGTTTGGCTCAGTGGATAGAGCGTCGGCCTGAGGACTGAAAGGTCCCAGGTTTGATTCCAGTCAAGGGCATGTACCTTGGTTGCGGGCACATCCCCAGTGTGGGGTGTGCAGGAGGCAGCTGATTGATGTTTCTAACTCTCTATCCTTCTCCCTTCCTCTCTGTAAAAATCAATAAAATATATTTTTTTTAAAAAAAGATTAGTCTCCAAAAGTTGTTTTTTTCATTATAAATTCCTACCAATAAAAATTAAAGACCAATAACCTAATATTAAAAAAATGGGCAGAAAATAAGCAAGAAACTCACCAAAGGAGTAAATTCTAACAATCAAATATAGAAAAAGATGCTCAAAATATGATGAAGGAGTTCAGCAGCTTGATTCATTGGGTGAGCATCGACCCATGAACCAAGAGGTTCCCAGTTCAATTCCCAGTCAGGGCACACAAGTGGGTTATGGGCTTGATCCCCAGAATGGGTCATGCAGGAGGCACAATTGATGTGTTTCTCTCTCATCAGTGTTTCTAGCTCTATATGCCTCTCCCTTTCTCTCTCTCTAAAATCAATAAAAGTATATTTTTTGAAAAAGAAAAAAAAAGATGGAAACAAATTAATACTAGATACCATTTAATATCCATGTGATTAACTTAAAATTTTTAAAAAGCTGATAAAACCAAGTGTACCTGAGAATCTAAGAAACAGGAACTCATACATAAGGGCAAAATTGCCAATTGATTCAAAAAGTTAGCAAGCCCAGTAAAGCTGATGATGAGGCACATGCCTTATGATGAAATAATCCATATTTAGGCATAGACCGAACAGCAGTGCTTTGCAGACTATACACTGGAAAATATATTTAGTAGTGTATCATGACCAGCATTTATAGATACATTTTAGATGTAGATGCTACCTTTTTAGACATTCCATTCCTCCATTGTATTATATTCATATCTCTATCAAAGTTAAAAGCAAGTTTTGCCAGATCAAGAAAAGGGGGTAGGGAGGGGAGATAAAACCAAACTGGTAAGTTTTTACTTTGTAAACAAGGAGGAGTAATGGGGCATGGTCAGAGATATAACAAACTACTCTGCTGGCCCTTAAGATCCTTAAAATCCTTCATAATGTAACCATCTGTCACACTTGCATCCTATCTTCTCACAATTATTTTGCATTTTATTTTACACTGGAGGCCCAGTGCACAAAATTCATGCACTCAGGGAGGGGATGGTGGAGAGGGGTTGGGGGGGTAGGGGGTGGAGAAGTGGTGGGGGGAGCGGGGCGCGGGGAGTGGTGTCCCTTAGCCCAGCCTGTGCCCTCTCACAATCCAGGAGCCCTCACAGGGGATGTCTGACTGAGTCGAATATCCTTAGCATTGCCGCAGAAGCGGGAGAGGCTCCTGTCACTGCCACTGCACTTGCCAGCCGTGAGCCTGGCTTCTGGCTGAGCGGTGCTCCCCCTGTGGGAGCACACTGACCGGTCGTTCCACCATTCAGTTGATTTGCATATTACGCTTTTATTATATAGGATACCTTTCCGTTCTGGTGAGCTGCTTCTATCTGAGCAAACTACAGAAATCTGAGTGACTATTTTACTAATTCTCCCAAAAATGGCATATACCTCTTACCATTTAGATGCATAGGAGAGAAATTCAGCTCACCGGGGATTAATTCCCTCAAGAAATTCAAATTGAGAAAAGCTCAAAGTCTTAAAATCTGGGTTTTCATCCCAGTTCTTCCATTTGCTTTTTAGTTCTGTGATCTCAGGCAGGCTACTGAATCAGTCTTAGTTTTCACATCTATATCTGCAGACAATAATCCCTCCCTTACAAAGCCTTGGTAATCACTAAATTAAATAAGAAACATGAAACTCTACCAGGACCTATCCCACTGTAAGCCTCCAATTACAGTAGCTGAATCTGAGAGACAGGTCTTGCCACCAAATCTTCTATTCTACATTTAAAAGAATCTTCATTTTAAAAAAACATAAATAAAAACAAAAATACAAAAGCATATTAACAAAGGCATTAATAATAAATTCATTAATCTATTAAAATCACTTGAATACAATTACAGACTGGATTAGTTGACACAGCTTAATAGGTAGAAGGTCCTTTTCCCCTTTCAAACCAACCTGACTTGGATGCTAACCCACACCAGCCATTCCATTTTATAGCCTCAGGCAAAAATGGGTCTGTACCACCTCCAGGTCTAGCAGGATTCTTGGATCCTGCATCCTAACATAAGATCTGATTGCAAAGGTCCAGGCTTTCCTCTGAGGACTGGACTAGATAATTCAACAAATAATTACCATTGTCAACTAATGTCGTTTCATTCTGCTCAGAGCAGTAGTAAGAATAATACAGGCCCATAGCTTAGAGCTAATGATGTAGTGTGACAGACAGCAGAGAAAGCAGAACTCATCTTCTCTTTTGAGAATGCTCTTCAGACTGAAAAAGGCAAAACCAATATTGTTTCACAGACACTGAAGCCCAATACAAGTGGAGTAAGGACTCTTGGTTGCTACAAAGGGAAATCTCTTTTGCCCAAACAAGCCAGGTTTAAAGAAAGGCTCTGTTAACTAGGGTCTCTCAGATTCTCGCCAGGCTACTAATCACTCCAAGGCTCACACATTCCAGACCTCCTTTCTGCAAGAGCTCTACTAAGAAAGACACCAGGGAAAGACCCTGAGACACCCACCCTGCAACAATAACTGTGGCCAAGCAACAACTGTGGCCTTGCAAAAATTTAGACACATTGTCTACTATATTTTCTTGGATTACTAGCTACTAATTCTGAAGGGAGGGGATTTAGTTGGATGTTTTATTTTATTTTCAGGGAACATGTTATGTTCTTGTCTTTTTAATCACTGTTGTCTCTTGATAACTTTGTTAATTATTCCTTTTCAATAATTCTAAAAATTCCACCCAAAATATGTATCTGTCTATATTTCAAAAATCAGCAATTTTTCTTCTTGAGTGAATGTTCTATCATTTTTATTTCCTTTTCCCTTCATTAACAGTAACATCTCTCTACATTAGGATTTATCCATTACATTAATAACAGAACTTTAGAGCTAGTACACATCTGACCCCACCCCCATAGTCTACCTAAACTACTATTTAAGGCTAAACTCAAGACATTCTCTCCCACTGGTATCTTTTTTCTCCTCCCACACCCCAACCATACCTACATAGAAGGCAGTTCTACATAAACTGCTCACCAGAACTACCTTAAAATATTCTATATTTCACTTTTTATAGCATTACTCCATTTGCTTTTTAAGAGTCAGCATTTGCCTTACCGGTGTAGATGCTCCATCTAGTGGCAGAAGATCAGTTAGGGCAGTGGTTCTCAACCTTGGCTGCACATTAGAATCACCTGGGAATCTTTTTAAAATTCTGATTCTGG